>NC_134486.1:244024693-244324693 GCF_040206685.1 Ascaphus truei
GTAGGTGTCGGTTCCATATTTTGAACACATGTAAGCGGTTGGATGTTGACAGGGACCTGCACAGAACTTGCACCTACTGTACTGGTATCATCCAGAACTGGGGAATGAAGAACTGATGACTCAGGAGAAAAAGTAGCAGCATGTAAAGATCCATCCTCTGATGGGGTAAAGTGGAATTGTTGTTCTCTTGCTGTACTCTGCAACTGATTTGATTGGCTTACATTGAGAACTAGTGCTTGTAATGTCCTGTTTACATTTTGGATTTCTTTAGGAACTTTAATGATGACTTTTTGAATTTGTGACAGTTCTGATATTGACCTTTCATGCATCCTTTCCTGCAGTGACAGCATCCTTTCAAGCACTGACATCATTTCTGAATGGCGACGATTTTCTTCACCCAAGATTCGTTCTTCAGAAGCTGCAATAGCTGAGTAGGTGTCACGAGCAGGAGGACTTGAAGCTGGGTTAATCCAGGAGTGTCAACATCTTCATGGTCACTTGAGTGAATTTGTCCTTGAGCGGCAACATCTGGTTCTACAAAGAAAGAAAGACATTCTGAACTGCCATGGAACTTTCACTTTGTTTTCACTATAATGATAGTTGTTCTCATAGTGTAACACATAACATGTTTCCATAATTTTTTATTTGTGTCCAATTAAAAGATGATGCTTGAAGTAACAATGATGTTTCGACTCAGTGTGAAAGAAGAATGAATTAAAGGTTGTTGTAACATCACAACTCCTAGCTGATAGTTTAAAACACACACAATACATGTTGTCAGGAAACACTACATCTTCTGTGACAATAACTGATGTGAAGTTCATTACATGTGAAAGGCATTTATTTTGCATGGCAAATGAAATTCTTCAAATGTACACATTATATGTGTTGCACCTCATACACTCACCTTCCATTTTTGATGATGACCTTGATGAGCCAGGTGATGAGACATGTTCAGTGTCAGGTGACCCAGTAGCTGCAGGAGCAACTATATAGAAGAATAACATCAGAATTTAATTGTCATGTGTACATAATTAACATGAAGTATCTCAAGTGGGAGTAGTTATGGCTAAATATCAGCATCACATAACGAAATGACAATGATATGGTTGGGCCAATCTGAATATTGGAAATGTGAATGAATGTTTTTAGTGATCTGTCAGAACATTGAAGAGAAGCAGGTGTAGCGCTCAATGTGGCTGACACTCATCAACACATGCAGTGTGTCGCTCACAGATGGTACTGGTGTGATAAGGTGGCTTATCTATAAGTTTAAAATAAGATATGACTGAATGAATGACTAACGTATGTTTTCATGTATAGTGGCCTGGTGGCTGAAAGTCTTCAGATAATTACCATTTCAAATGAATGTGATGAACTTTTGTTCACCTTGTCAGCTTGTAACAGCTGTAGTCCCTCCCCCAAGACGTGACACCACCCTGACCTTTTATTTGGTTCTACACCTGTAAGCCGTCCCACAAGACTTGACCCTACTATGACCCTGTGATCTGGCTCTGTGCCCGACCCCACCCCCTCTGTTCACCTCTATGCTGTGATTATATATTAATTTCAGCTGGTTTCACACACCGGTACATGAGCGAAATAAAAATATGAAGTGACCTACATATGAACACAATTAAATACCATATGGTACATGTTCCTACTTATGCTCACATTATACTGCATGAAATTAAACAAGAGCTTTAATAAAACATAACGAAATGTGTTTGTGCAAATTACTTATGTTCGCCTTTGAATGCACAATATTCCATGCAAGACTTGATTAGGCAGTAATGGCCTGTTTATAGGTGTAACATAGATTATCACTAATATATACATATATATATTATATATATATTATATGTATATATGTATCGACACATACATGAAATAGTGAATTATGCATTTGTGTGCACAGACACAGTATAACGAAGTTATACATTCGCGTGACAAAGAATGAGTGCGGGTGTGCTTTGTTGTTATGCATGTTAACCCATTGTTTGTACAAAGATTCACACATACATTCAGCTTTGAACTATAGGCAAAGATGTTGACTGCTTTGTAAGGTAGAAGGTTTCAGTGTGTGTCATTTGGAAGATCATTACACATAATCCCTTCATGCTGGTCAAGTTGTGTATGTTTACTCATAATGATGTCATCCACGATAGCTGAGCCAATACATGTTTCCAAACACACACATATATATATATATATTTATATATATATATATATATATATATATATATATATATATATATAAAATAGAAGAAAAAAGCGCCCAATCCTAGTGCATTACTGTGCAAAAAATGGTTTAATTCCCAATAAAAGGCTCATAAAATGAACTCACAAACATAAAAGATAAAAAAAGCATTGTATGAGTAATACTCATGCTCCAAAGAATCTGTAAGCACTGCTGCTCTGCTACTCTGCTCCGTGACACCACCGCATCCAGTACAGCCCTCGTGTATCTCTGCCAGCAGGAACTCACGTCATCAGGCTCTTCACAGTATTCTTTCCCCGGGAACACACCTCCAGATAGTTTAGGTTCCCACCGGGGACAATGTTTGCGGCGGAACGAACAGATGACGTCACGCCGTGCACGGAGATGGCAAGCAGGAGAATGTCAGGCAAAACTCATAAATCAACGGTGCAGGAATCCACAGCACACCTGGCCCTACGCGTTTCAAAAGCTAAACTGTTTTCATCAGGGGATGGCTTTAAAGAGGGCGCATTCCTAGCATTACCCGCTGTGGATTTACCCCATCTGCCATTCGGTTTCATCTCCGTTACACCCGCTGCTCCTCTGGCCGGCCGAGACTGTATAGCTACCAGCGCCACTGGATGACGTCATTGACGCGCTGAAAGTGGATGCCGTGTATGCTGATAGACGCCTTAGAGCCAGGGAGAGAGAGCCTGCTTCTCTGCAACAGCTGCTGTGAGTACGCCGTAGGACAGCTGTAGTCCATCTGGTTGCTGTGTCCACGCCATAGGGCAGCTGCCTTCCATCAGGGCGAGTCGAGCGGTGCAGAGAGTATCCACGGGAGACGTGAGAGGAGAGAAGATTCCATCCGGTGATCGTTACCACCATCTGTTGCTGTTTGGTAACATGTCCATATACATGTACTGCTAGTAAATTTCAAACTGATGTACGTGCAATACTCACCTGTTCTATCACAATATAATTTTTTATATACTACACTATGAGGTTTTTTGCGCTGTTTCTTTTGTCGTTATTTCTCTAGTTTTGGTCTGTGGAGCCATTCCACGATTCCAGCAGCATATCCTCACACTTAAAGTAACAGGTTTACCCTATATTTATTACAATTGTATATCACTTAATATTCACCATTAAGCACATATTCACGATTATTAGAGCGCAGTTCACCCTTTGTTTCTATATATACAGATATATATGGAGGTATGCTTATATTGGGAAAAACTATACGTTTATGTGGAAATTAAGATAAGAACTGTAACATACGACACGCGTAATACAGTTACATTTGTCACCTGGTGGAAATTGAGCCGAATAAATTCCGATATCTCTGTCCTCTGCCAAACTTTCCACGACGACTGGAAGAAATTTTTCCCGCATCTGCTCCTCCAATGGAGTTAAGATTAGAGCTTGTGCTGGCAGCCCACCTCCAGTGGCAGAAGCATGCATCCGTTGTGCTTGTATTTTTTTCTTTAAGTTTGCCCTGATATCATCGAATCTCTTCCGACAATTCGCCCAGTCCCTGACATGATTCCCACACGCAGACACAGCCAATGTTATTTGCTCCCACATTTCTTTTTTTGATGCTGAACTTGTCCGCCCTTGAAATACATACAAAATATATGACGTTAATTATTATTAGAAAAACAAGCAGTTTCCTAAACTGCTACCTGTTCCAAGAGATACCAAACATGCTGGTTTAGGTTGAATATGTGTACCACATGAGCATTTACGTGGAAACATACAAATCTAAGGAAGCTTGCATGAATATTGTATGAACTTTGGCAAACTTTTTAGACTGATTGTTATGGTCGTTATAAAGCATGAAGGATTATGTGTGTAACAATTACCTTTAATTGATAGATATTAGAGAATAATAGCTTGATATTAAGATATCTCACATGACCTACAGTAGGATAACATGTCTTTGAACAATCAATGCAAAGATAGACTTACCTAGTAAATGCCCATACAGAGAGTCATAGTGCTCCAAAATCCCTGTAACAAGCACTCTGTTTTCCTCTTCATTGAAACGAGGATTACGTGGCCGCTCCACATGTTTCCTCCGACCACGTGCAGCCCCAGAGCTTGGCTGCTGCTGACTGGACTCTCCTTATTCCAATGGAAGAGACTCCAAAAGCAGCTCACCACCAACCACCCTAGCACCAGACACCCCAGCAGCACCACCACCAGACACCCCAGCAGCACCAGCAACAGACACCCCACCAGCACCAGCAACAGACACCCCACCAGCACCCGCAACAGACACCCCAGCAGCACCAGCAACAGAGCCACCAGCAGCACTCGCACTCACAGCAACACCACTCGCACTCCCAGCAACACCAGTCGCACTCGCAGCAACAGCACTCCCCTGAATCCTATGTTCACTCAGACGCGTACTCACACGACTACCAGTATCACTCACACCAGCATCACTCTTCCCACGCCTTTCGGCCATACCTATAGCACTCACAAAGAACAGAAAAGAAATGTAAACACTATCGCACTGAACACTTACAAAGTGAAAACAAGACAAAGATGTTAACAAAACAACACAGGACAAACCTCTCACAATACACAATAACTCTCTCAGTCAATATGATATATGTAAATTGCCCAGCTCTGTGTCTCTCTCTCTCTCTCTCCCAACAACACAGAGAATGAATAAAAATACACGCTGCCTTTAAATGGGCCGCTCAATCCAAAACATGCTTGCTTCGGCAGATTCAGCAAGAAGTTTCATTGGCGAACCTAACACCACCCCGCCATGCACGCCGATACACCTGTGTGTGATCGGCAAATCATCGGCAGAGTGGGACCAAATGTTTTCGGCTTGATTCGGAAGGGATTCGGCACTTATAGCATACGGCGAGGGGAAATCGGCAGAATCATGCCGATAAGGAACACTTGGCGAGAGGACTTTTTCGGCGCTTACTGCATAGAGCCCTAAGTGGCTTATACAAGCACCATATTGGAAAGATTATTGAGATCACTGTGATATCATTGCTGAAAGGGTGACATTAAAAAAAAATAATAATAGTGATTATGTTAGAAGAAGAAAGTAGATCTTCTTTATATAAGAGGTGGTTGGATATTTTTGTAAATAAAAAAAGGAGTTGAATACAAGCATTGAATGTAGTTCAGAATTCTAGTAGCTGTCTTGGTCCTGGAGAGGAGTATATTAAATGGTCCAGATCCACAGAGCTCTGTTAACTGAGTGCTAATAACGTACAGTTATCAAAATCATTAATGGCTCTTATTTTCCCTTAGGTAAATGCATATCCACAAAGCTACATACAAAAACAATGGCCGTCGTATATCTCAATAACATAGGATTAACACCATGTTAACTTAGCAGAGAGAGACTTTTCTTTGCTAGAAGTCTCAAGAGCTGTATATTCCACCCCAAACACACATTTAAACAACTTGTGGATAGACAACTGTGCACATAAAGGAGAACACCAGATACACTTGGAATATATGCTAATTAGGATATGCAAGGTATATTTAAATTACTTAAATTGGCATATATCCCAAGTATGGTCCTTTTTTGTGCATAGGTGTCTCTTCATTTGTTGTTTAATTGTATTTTGGGGTGGTACATACTGTATAGCAATTGGAACTTGTCTGTCTACACTATATCAAACCCCATATTTCAGGGTCTGGGGGGGGAGTAACGCCACTTTTAGGTATGACCTCACAAACGTAAGGAAAAATCCCTGCGCGAACTATAACAGACCATCAGAGACGGTCGTGAGGAGGCAGACTGAGTAATCCTCTTTTCGCCTTTTTCCGAGTGTTTTACCTGTGTAATAAAGAATAAGCTACTACGTGTATATTGTGTGTATTGCATTGGGGGTAAGAATAATGTTTTAAGACCTGTACTGTGCCGTTTACTCCTCAGTGTGAAATGTATATGACAATGCTGTAGATTGAGAGTGTTGCTGAAAGTGGCCCCGCTGCTATCTACATAGCTCAGCCAGCTATCCATGCCTACTCTGATGCCAAGGAGCCAGGACTCGGAGTGCCCACGTGGGAGCTGCATCCAATGGACATGCTGGGAGTAACACTGCGTGGGTCTATCAGAAAGGCTGCTACATTCAAAGGTGGTGCTGTGTTAGGCCGCGCGTATAGTGCCTGCGACAGCGACGCGACCGAACGCGTGACGTCACCTGTAGCCGTCGCCACTAGTGAAAGTTGTATTTCGCTTTGCTGCGGCGGCGAGGGTGACCGGGCCATTGGTTCAGGGGCTGTCACATGACGCGATAACCCCTGAAAAATCAAATATTCCCGGCTGCAGAAATTCGCGTCGCCACGTCGCTTTGTCGCCGTCGCCCTTACTATAAGCGCACGCGACGGCGCCAATGCATTTGTTTTTGCAGATACCACTGCATTAGTGAGCTTGGAAGGATCATGTTAGCACTTAAGGATGTGTTAACTTACGTTGCGTCAATATCGGACCTCTGTGGATCTAGGCCAATGTTGGTTGTGATACTGTTAGTGAACCAGCAAAGACTTTTGTTCACAGATAAATTATAGTGTACAGAGCTTTTCACACCTTATGGGTTTTGAAGAAGAAACCTAGGAGATTTGGAAAGCTCTGTACACTAAAACTTAATCTATGAAAAACCCTACAGTTGGTCCACTAAAAGGCATCACAATCTATATCGTATATACAAAAGGTACAATAAAATTGTTCAGCCCCATTAGTAAGATCATTATACATACATTTTAAAAGCATGCAGCTTTTAAAATACCTTTAATGGCCACACATGTCTACTTTACCCTGATTTTAAGTTTCTTTTAAATACAGTACTTTAAAGCATATAACTTTGTGCCAAATACGTTGAATAAGAGGCTTTCTATATTTAATATCAAACAGATTGCATGGATAAAACCGTTTTGGTAGATAAAACATTTCCTTCTTTTGTTCATAGACTTAGGGCCTCATGCAGAGAGCATCGTTATTTCGAAATTCGCCATTTTTTGTACAATTTCGCGCAGAAACCGGCAGAAAATGGCGAGTTACGAAAAACGCGCCATTTTGTTTTTTCTATTGCTAAAACTCGCCTCGCGGCTGGCGAGAACCTCCATCTCGCCATTTTTAAAACTCTCCGAATGCAGAGAGGTGCGAACGGCATGTAGCGGCTGTTCGCGCCAAGAAAATGGCGCGATTCTCGCATTTTTGCCGCGCCAGGAAAAGATGGCAAGATGGCGCTCGCCGCCTATAGTAAAGGGGGAAAAAAAGGCGCGAATTTGTTTTTACACGTTTCTGAAGTGCGCATCTCGCCAATTTAAACTCGCCACACGCATCCATGTTAAACATAGCAGAATTCGCACTTTTCTGCATATGGAGAATAAAACTCTCCAAAAAAGCTACTTTTTATGAAATTCGCCAATTTTAAAATTCTATGCTCTCTGCATGAGGCCCTTATTCTCTGTCTACAGTGCAGCAACAAAAATGTCATAAGCATTCTAACGGTGAGTGTAGTGTTCACATTCATGTTATTTTTCCTGAAATTGTTCCAGTTGTTACAGATGCTCTGTAGCTCATATACCAGTTTAACTAAAAGGGAGTGCCCTTTGATCTGCAATATGCACCAATACATAGTTGGTTTTATGTTCCCTGAACTTCCCAAAGAGTAGCAAAACTAATCTTACAAAATGTTTTGGAAACCAGTATAGCAATGAGCATACAGTAAGTGCTAAAAGTCACTCAGTTTTATGTCTACTAAAGCCACAGTCCTCCACCAAATTCTTTACTCCACAAGCAGGGTCTTGTTTCAGGGGGAACGCGATGGAACGCCGTTCCTGTTCCTTTTTTTTTTTAGACCATGTGGCCAATTTTATAGCATTATTGTGATTAAAAAAAAACTAATTTTTATATGTTTTCTAAAACAATTAGAATATAATAATTATTATTTACAAAAATAACAACAGATTTGAAATGATATGGAAATGTGAATAAATGTGACTATTATAACGCATCTCCAAGAATCATTTCCAACCGCCCCCCATTCCAATCCTCACGTCAAAGTTTCCTCGCTATTTCTCCGGGAAAAAAAGCACTGTCCACAAGTAGATCTATTTTTAAAGTGATAAGGTTTTATGTTGCAACTCATGACAGCCTTTTAGAAACTGGGATCCTTTGTTACCTGGGCTCGGTATTCCAGGAATGGAAAGTTGCATGAAGATATCGAAAGCAAGTTCAAGAAAGTGGACCAATAGTTTACAAGGATTCCAAAACAGCTGTGCTTATGTATTTGTTTGTCATTGGGTGCAGATTGCTGCTTTAAATCTATCTAAACCTGTTTTATTGTTTTAAGAACCCCCCATGTACAACAATGTAAACAGGAAAACTCACAGGTTATTTGAACTTCTAGAAAAAAACAAACAAACACACACACACACACACACATATATATACATATATGAATCTACAGTATAATTTACTTTATTTTTATGTTTATTCTTTTTTTTTCTTGCTTTAACCCCTTTGATGCCAGCCCCTTGTTTCTTAAGTGATTTAAAGCAGTCTTACTAATTCTACAGCTGGTAGTCAGCTTGACAAGTACAAAACGAATAGCTTACATAGCTCACCCCAATAATGTTTTATACTTAGGGGCTGATTGGGCCGTTTTCTGAGGAAATTTCCGATTGTGACTTCGAGTGGGAGCTCAACTCATGAGTGGAAGGACAGGCCTGCGCTATTTAGCTATTTTCAACCCCATTTACTGCCTGACAAAACTGCAACTCATTGCAAACCTCAGTGAGTTTCTGAGACTGGTCACATTGCTCCTTGTAACATGTTCTATACACTTGAAAACATAATGCACCACTTGTATACGTCCTTGCATTGAGAGTAGCGTGTCCAGTTTGAGGCACTTCAATGTAGGTAGGCTGCTAAAAAACGAATTAACCAAATTCTGAGGAAAGCAAATTAACATTTTTTGGCAGGTATAGTTGACATACAAGGTAAGTTACCCCAACAACATACACATCCTTGGCACCCTTGTTACATTTGCGGTCCATTCTTAAAATTATTGATGGAACCTAAATGACAGTGTGTCATGTATGGCACACCTGTAAGCACGTGATCTGCATATGGGGCAAGGGTTAATACATAGCTACCTATTGTAGCTGACACACTTTTCACCTTCCGCAAAGGTCCCTCAAATGAGTAATATCTCCTCTCACTCCATCCCAATATACCATCTGTCATGGATAGCACACTTGTGAGAATGTGACTTATCTACACTGGCGACACACTTTATTCGAGCTCGGCTAGTCCCACGAATTCGGGTATACCCGGGTGTATTGAGGTTTGTGACTGTTTTCTGCCCGAGTGCATTGAGGTATTTTCCAGGCAGGGATTGAAGCATTTTATTCCCGCTGGCTACAATACTGCACAGTATATATATATATATACTGCATTACAATTCATGAATTTATGCCATCTGGTAGACATGCGAAGCATTGCAGCCTATTAAATCCTAATCATTATCATTTAACAGATCAGCCGCCCGTCAGCCAGGCATGAACCCAGGCTGGGAAGGCAAACACAACGGGGCTTGTCAGAGGTGAGGAGCGGCGCATTCCAGGTATCTGCCAGGTACATACTGGGTATTTGCTCGAATAAAGTGTGTCGGTGCAGTATGTGTAACCCCCCTCCTAAAGGGTTACTAGCAGTGCTAGTGTTTGCGAGGCCCCACCCTGGGTTGCTATGGGGATCCAGACGTCATGAAGGGGTATTTAAGGAACAGGGACTATTCTAGAGAGTTGGGTTCCAGGAGGACAAGAGGAGAGAAGCCTCAGGGAGAGTAGACACCCATGCTTTTACAGTAACAGTATAGACCAGGCCCTTCCTACTAAATTATGTTATAGACAGGGATAGTAACCTTGCTAGTTAGGATCCATAGAGAAGACTAAGGGAGTCCAGTATGAGTTGCTACGTATGAAACAGCATTTAACAGAGGGCCTCAGTAATGACGAATACCGGATGCCGGCAGATTGGCTCTAACCACGGATCTGCATGGACCTACCTCCCAGGCACAGGTGGAAGTGGCAGTTACCATAAAAGCCAAAGGTATTGGATTACATATACAGGACCCGCTATGATCCCTAAATGGGCCTAGTATTTCTGAGAACTAGGAAAGATGTCCCAAATTAAAGAGAAGGGGCGCCGGATCACACATCTATGTAGAGCAACTAAGAAAATGTACCTCCGTTCAAGTGTTAAGAGTGGGCACTGATGGAAGAAACGTATTTGTGTATGTCTATGTATAAGAATACTGTACAACAGTTGTAAACATATGGATGAGCGGTCCCTGTGCTTTACTATAAAAGTGTCTGGCCCCCATTATTATACAACCTTGCTACCTCATCACCTAGCAGCCTGAATTCCAGCACCCTGAGTCAAGTTAAACCTTGCGGACTTGGCACATACATATCGAACTGATGTAAACTCCCTAGGAACATGAACAGGGAGGGTTACATATGCACCAGGGTTAATACACACGGCTAACCTAGCCAACACACCTTTTTTCCTGCGCAAGGTACTTCAAATGAGTTAATATTTACCCTTAGGGCTGTTCTATACAGCACGCGTTCCTATGCGAACGCGCATGCATGTGCCGCATGCTTTTCATGTATATAGAGCCGGGAGCTGCAGGTTAGTGTATATGCGTGTGTATGTGTGTATTTGTGTATGTGTGAGTATATGTGTGTGTATGTGTGAGTATATGTGTGTGCATGGGTTGTGTGAGTGAAAGTATGTCCTAGATAGATTTTTTTAAAGTAAAAAAAAAAGTTGAATAAATATTTTTTTTTTGTTTTACAATCCTTGACCCAAACACACACACACACACACACACACACATCCATACAAACACACATCCACGCATACATACATACACACATACACACATAAACATACATTTGAGCGCAGGTAGCGGCGCGCAAAGATGAATTTCTTCATCTTCGCCGCTGTCTGTCGGCTCCCCTCTCCCTGCCGTGCGCGCGCGGCCCTTCTATAGAAAGTCTGACTGACGTCAGCTAACTGAAATTCAGCGCGCACAGCACTATAGAACATGCCTTACTCTATTGCAGTCATATCTACATGCTTCCATCACCCAAGAAATATCAGTCTATGGTCCCTGTTTATTAAACAAAAAAATATGCACATAGCACACAAAAATCTGTTGTACAGTAGCAAAATGTATCCAAAAATGTACTTTACTCTCCATAACATGTGCAAACAGTTAATTCAGAGCCCAAAGCATCACTTATTAAAGTTTTGTTTTAATACATACGTAGCCAGGTCACCTGATGGCTACTATTCTGCCCTGTACTGTCAGTAAGCCCTGGTACAATCAGGTTGCCAGTAGTTGATATGGGGTTTTCCCCTCCGAGGAGCTGCACTTGAGTGACAGCGGGACATGGTGACAAACGGCCTGGGCATGACCAATCATGAGACAGACCTGGTGCCCTCCTCCTGGTTGTACTTAAGGGCAGTGCCACCCCAAATTCAGAGTGCCTCTACCTACTTGAGAGGGGCAGATCACACAGCCAAGAGCCTGATTATTGGGCCTACCCTGGTCCTCTTCCCTCCGTGGGAGAGTGAGTGTGTACCATACCGCTGCCCTTGATAGAGGGGCAGGGAAGAGCTGGGACTGCTGCGGAGGCCCTTGGCCTGTAGTGAAGGTCCCAGGACCATCCTTCAGTGAGTAGCTGACAGTTGCTGTATTGGACAGAACCCTGCTGTGTACTGTGATGCAGAGAGAGAGAGACAATAAACCGTTCCTGTTATTATACCTCCGGCCTAGTGTGTGATCTTACGGTGGGAGAGGTAATCGGTTCTACCGTGGGAGATAATCTTCAGTTCCCTGGAGCCTACGGCAGATGGAGGGCTTCACTGATAAAGATAAGTGGGTAATGTACCCCAGAAACCTGATCCTGTGTCCCCACTACCATCGGCGGATGACTCAGCCCTCCTGTGTACCAGAAGGTATCATGCACCACATATGTAGTAATAGCCAAATCTCCCACCGGAGTTGTGTTTTTGGATCAGACACGTGAGCTGTCATCTTTCTTATGCCAGTGACCTCTCTGGAAAAAATCTATGGCATATGGTAAAATACTGTATACTGTTGCGGCAGCATTGATTCTTAGTAATACCTGGCATGTTCCTGGAATGCCACTCTTTTCACCCGGAGCATGCCGGGCTCCTTTTGCCTTCCCAGCCAGGCGCATTACACGGCTGACGCGCGGTTGATGTGTTAATTAATAATGGTTCAGGATTTACTAGGCTGCAATGCTTCGCGTGACCGCCAGATGGCATAGATTCATGAATTGTAATGCAGTATATATATGTATATGTATATTTATATATATATACTGTATAACAACAACCCCTATAACCCCTAACATACACATACAGTACTGTATATGCACATCAATGATACTATAGGCCGGGGGGGCGAGATGTGTTTGCAGCAGAGAGAGAACCTCTGCGCAAACATCGGCACATTAAAAATTATTTAAAATACATTTTTATTGATAGTGTAGATGTGCAAGGGGTCTCCGGAGCTGAACCGCGTTGGTTTGAGGTCTGGGGACCCCCTGCTTCCCGAGATACAGCCCCCTTTATGAGGTGCCGGTATCCCTCTGCGTTTAAAGGTCCCGATCACGTGATCGCGGCCTGTAAACAAAGCAGAGGGATACCGGCACCCCCTAAAGGGGCCTGTTTCTCGGGAAGCAGGGGGTCCCCAGACCTAAAACCAAAACGTTTCTGCTCCGGAGACCCTCTGCACATGTACAGTATGAATAAAAAAACATATATAAATATACACTCATTCCTTACCTTAGCGGCTATGTGCTACGGTAATGAAGCAGCATTTCTGTATTTTAATAATATTGTACAGTGAGCAGGGGGTTCCCTGAGCCAGAAATTAATGCTCAGGGACCCCCCCTGCTCCTGCACAATATTATTAAAATACAGAAATGCTGCTTCATTACCATAGTGGATAGCCGCTAAGGCAATGAAGGGGTTTACTCACCGTGCCCGCTTTATTTTGGGTAGCGGGGGTGGGTGAAGGGGGTATTTGGCCCTTGGTGTGAGTTTAGGACTTGCGGGGGGGTTGCGGGTGCACTTAACCCCTTCAACGGCCATAGCAGTTAGGATGTGACGTCATTGAAAGCCTGTCACATGGTACTAGAGCCAATCAGAGTAGGGATGGAGTTCCCACGCTCTGATTGGCTACCATACCATGTGAGGGCGGCCATGTGTCTTTTCATGACGTCATCTTAAAGGCAATTGAAGCAAAGCCATTCTGATTGGCTGTGCTGTCATTGCCTTTAAGTGACGTCATCATTTTTTTTTTGTCGGCCAAAACACATGGTTTTCACGGCCCAATCAGGACCGTGGGAACCATGACGAAAAATGTGACGTCATAGGCCTTTAAAAGCCTATGTCGTCTCATTTTGAAGCCAGACGCCGCGGAGGAAGGACCTCCGGGCAAGAAAGAAGACCAGGGTGTGGCCGCAAACGGGGAGAAGACCCCGCCCCGCCCCGCTGGAAGGAGATAGAAGAAAGAAGAATACAGATGAAGATGGATTACAAATAGAAGACCCGTAGATTGATTTGGATTTTTAGTTTAATGTTTATTATTTTATGTTTTTTTTATTTTATGGGTTCCTGATCGTGGATTGGTTCGTGAGTAAGCTGCGCAACGGGAGTCGGTGGGGCCAAGTAATGGTAAGTGAACTAAAGAAATATATTTTATTTAACTTGTTAATTTTTTCAAAAGGTTTTTTAACATGTGTATTTTTTTTTTGTGGTATATCATTTCTTGCCACTGTATGTATGTATGCATATATATGTCTTGTATGTTGTTTTAAAAGCTTGATTTGATGTGTTTTAAATTAATTTGTCTATGCTGCTATGCTTTATTGTGAGTTTAAAGTATTTTAAAATTAGATAGATGTATTCCTTGGTATTGTATTGTGTGTTGCCTTGGTTTTAAAGGTTGTATTCTGGTCGGTACTGTATTTTTTCACAGGCTAAATTGTTCTGCTCCAGGCGTGAATTAGTTAATTGTTTCATTGTTCTTGATGGAGTGTGAATTGTATAGGGATGTAAATAATGATTGCTAATTGATTTTTGTTTACTTGGTTGATTCATTTGCAGAATGTATATGGTGCATAGATTTTATGCATCATATAAATTGGAATGTGAGGTTTTTCATTGGTTTGTGATGATATAGATTGTGAGATCAGTTAGGATTTTTAAAGGAAATTGATTTTAATGTAGTGTGTCTGTATGGAGAAGTGTTTGGTTGTAGAACAGTATGGTTTTGATAACCCTTCTACATTTATTTGTATATTGGTTCATCATGTGTGTATATACTGTGTATATATATATATATATATATATATATATATATACTGTATATATATATATATACAGTATCTCTCTCTCTCTCTCTCTCTCTCTCTCTCTGTATATAGTTGCATGATGAAGCCACTGTACAAATTCATGGGTGAAGGGTGGGTATCGGGCCTGTGTGGCTTAACCCCTTAATCACCTTTGCGGTTATTATCTGATAAGGTGTTTAAGGGGTTAATTGATATCTGAATGTACTTGCAATGTATTGGCTTTGTATTGGCAATGTATTTTGTGGACAAGACAAGACTTCGTATTGATGAGGTCAGTAGTACTTTATTTATTTGTATATGCTAGTTAATGTTTTTAATAATGGGCAATTAATCTATTATCCATATCTGGATAATAGTTATTTTGCACATTATTGTACTGTAGGTGTTGGGGGGGAGGGTGTATGTATTGAATGTATAGGCCAGGTTTATTTTTTTTACATTCAGGGTTGGTTCCGTGGTTCTGCGTGGGACCTCTGGAGACCACCTGTGGTATCTTTGGGTATCCCAAGGGTATCAGGCTGGTGGTTCCACGAGTGATACATGCGGGGATGACGATGTGTGGTCCCACTTCTGTGGGGGCACCGCCGACCCGTAGTCTGCGGGGATGACGATGTGTGGTCCCACTTCTGTGGGGGCACCGCCGACCCGTAGGTGCGGGGATGATAATGTGTGGTCCCACTTCTGTGGGGGCACCGCGGACCCATAGTGAGCACCCGTGAGTTCCCCAGACCCCCGAGGGAACCACCCGAGGCCCCGCAGACACCTGTGGGTCTGACCTGGGGCTCCCAGACATCCTTGGGCCTACCGTGGGGACCCAATTGTGGCCCACTGTGACCCAAGCAGACCACCTGGGGGCCATGGTGCTGGCAGGATCCACCAGCAGGCCTCCAGATCCTGTGTAAAAAGGGCTGCTGGTAAACTGTAGGTCTGTCCAGGTGCCCTGCCAGCCCACCGGGGACTCGCGTGGGGCTGCGTTATGAACCCTGTATGTAAAAGAATAAATCTTGTATTTATGGGGGGGCACAGGAGGTGGGTAATGTATTTAATAAATATAATGCTGTTAATTGTGGGTCATTGTACTGTTTTTATTGTGGGTACTGGGGGTGGGGGGGGGGGTGTTTCCCCAACGGTATGTGGGTAGGCCTCCCTTGTGGGTACTGACTGGGTGGTTAGGCCTCACGTGGGGGGGGGGGTTAGTGTGGGAGGGTATGTAGGCATCCCGAATGGTGGGTGAGGGTGGGTTAATCCCTTAATGACTGTAGCGGTTTGGATGTTTTAATTTTTGTGTCTGTTTTGCAGAAGCGGAGGGGCCATGGCCAGGATGGGGGGGGTAACAGTATGTGGGTAGGGGGTGAGGGTGGTTAGACCTCACAGTATGCACATTGGGTCCCCCCCCTCCCCACATTTACATACACTGCACTCACAGCAATACAGGCAGGGAGGGAGATTTAACAGAAACATTAGGGGGAGGGGGCTTTACACAGACCACAGTCAAGGAGGTGGGGTTATAACCCACTCCCCTTCCCCACATTTACATACACTGCACTCACAGCATTACAGGCAGGGAGGGAGATTTAACAGAAACATTAGGGGGGAGGGGGCTTTAAATCTCTCTGCCTTCAGTGTAATCTGTTTAAAGCCCCTTCCTCCCTAATGTTTCTGTTAAATCTCTCTGCCTTCAGTGTAATCTGTTTAACAGAAACATTAGGGGGGAGGGGGCTTTAAACAGATTACACTGAAGGCAGAAATATTTAACAGAAACATTAGGGGGGAGGGGGCTTTAAACAGATTACACTGAAGGCAGGGAGATACAGGGGATGTACTGTACTGTATGTTGTTTATTGCAATGCTTCAATGTGTGTATAATGTATAATGTTTTTTACAATTAGATAGATGTAATCCTTGGTATTGTAAGGGTTAGCTTTGGTTTTAAATTGTGTTTTCTGGTTGGTACTTACAGTATATATTGATTTTTGTTTACTTGATTGGTTAAAATAGTTGACTTGTTTGGAAGTGTTTGTATTTACTGGTACAGTAGCTTGCAATGATATTGTTAACATTCATTTGCAGAATGTATATGGTGCATAGATTTTATGCATCATTTATACAATGTAAATGCAATGTACTGTGTGGATTGGAATGTTATGTTTTATATTGTAAGATCAGTTAAGATTATTAAATGGATTATTATTATTATTATTGTCTGTATGGAGAATATATATACACAGTATATACTGTACATGTATAGGGATTGTTATTATATATACTGTATATATATGATACCGGCACCTCATAAAGGGGGCTGTATCTCGGGAAGCAGGGGGTCCCCCGACCTGAAACCAATGCGGTTCAGCTCCGGAGACCCCCTGCACATCTACACTATAAATAAAAATGTATTTCAAATGTATTTATTTATAGTCATTTATTTATTTATTTATTTAGATTTATTTTTTATTTTTTTGGCGGCTGCTGTGTGTGAGTTTTTTTTTATTGTGGGTAGCGGGGGTGGGTGAAGGGGGTATTAGCCCCAACGGTGCTTGTTTAGGGCTTGCGGGGGGGGTAGCGGGAGGGCTTAACCCCTTCATGACCGTAGCGGTATTAACTGCTACGGTCGTGAAGGGGTTAAGTGCACCCGCAACCCCCCGCAAGTCCTAAACTCACACCAAGGGCCAAATACCCCCTTCACCCACCCCGCTACCCACAATAAAGCGGGCACGGTGAGTTAACCCCTTCATTGCCTTAGCGGCTATCTGCTATGGTAATGAAGCAGCATTTCTGTATTTTAATAATATTGTGCAGGAGCAGGGGGGGGGGGTCCCTGAGCATTAATTTCTGGCTCAGGGAACCCCCTGCTCACTGTACAATATTATTAAAATACAGAAATGCTGCTTCATTACCGTAGCACATAGCCGCTAAGGTAAGGAACGAGTGTTTATTTATATATGTTTTTTATTCATATTGTACATGTGCAGAGGGTCTCCGGAGCAGAAACGTTTTGGTTTTAGGTCTGGGGACCCCCTGCTTCCCGAGAAACAGGCCCCTTTAAGGGGTGCCGGTATCCCTCTGCTTTGTTTACAGGCCGCGATCACGTGATCGGGACCTTTAAACGCAGAGGGATACCGGCACCTCATAAAGGGGGCTGTATCTCGGGAAGCAGGGGGTCCCCAGACCTCAAACCAACGCGGTTCAGCTCCGGAGACCCCCTGCACATCTACACTATCAATAAAAATGTATTTTAAATAATTTTTAATGTGCCGATGTTTGCGCAGAGAGAGCAGCGGTTCTCTCTCTGCTGCAAACACATCTCGCCAGGGGACGGCCTATAGTATCATTGATGTGCATATACAGTACTGTATGTGTATGTTAGGGGTTATAGGGGTTGTTGTTATACAGTATATACTGTATATATACAGTATATACTGCATTACAATTCATGAATTTCTCGGCTTCAAAGACAACAGCTCGCAAACGCCCCCATGCGTTTTTACACAGCATTGCAGTATTGCAGCCAGCCGGAATAAAATGCTTAAATCACTGCCGCGGAAATAACGCTATACACCCCGGGAGAAAATGATACAAAACCGCACATCACCGGGATACTCTGAAATTCGCGGAGCTAGCCAACTAAGAATAAAGTTGGTCGCCACTGTAGGGATTTCTGTTTATGTTTTATCCTTTTACTTTAAGAAACTGGCCTGTATTTATTATAACTGTATGTTCTTGCTATAATATTTTCTGTAATGTAAGCACTGTATATATATATATCTACTATATATTTCTGAAAGTGTCCTATGTGTCCGGGTCTGTATGTGTCTCCCTGTGTCCCTCCCTGTGTCCCTAGCGGCAATCCCATTGGACCTGCCTCAGGCCAATGACATTGCTCCCTTGGCCCACCCGCCCTCGCACACCTCACACCACTGACTCAGCCCAATGAGATTGCTCCCTTGGCCCCACACCCGCCCCCGCACACCTCTCATTGGCCTGCGCCCAACACACCAAACACACCAACACCACTGCCACACTCTCCCAGCCCTCACTGACCTTTGGGAATGCTTCACAGCACCTAAACCTCAGTTCTCTGGGAGATTTGGTAACGCTTCACAGCACCTAACCCTCACTGCTCTTCACAGCTCTCACCTCTCAACCAAAACAACTGCGGAATCAGGTACAGACTCTTAGCTATATATATATTCTTTTCACCACTGTAACACTACCCACCCTCACACAACACCGCACGCTCACCCCACCTCCACACAACGCACCATCACGGAACACACACCACCTATTCACAACCACCCCCCCAGCAATGCACACCACAAACGCACGCCACACATCTCCCAGTAGGGCCTCACACATCACCTTAACACTCCTGCAACATCAATGCTTCACTATATGACATAGCACTCATTCCATTCTAAAACACCTCCTCACACATGTCTGCTTTATGCACCACAAAAACCACCTCCACGGACCACACATCTCGCCTTCACCCTGCTGCCACATCCGTGTTTCAATCTACACAACAAACCCTCCTGGATACCGGCCACCCCCACCCCCCCAAACACTCCCGTCCCACAGATGCCCCCCCCCACCCCCCTCCCAAACACTCCCGTCGCCCGGATGCCCCCCCACCCCCCCCCAAACACTCCCATCGCCCGGATGCCCACCCACCCCCCCCAAACACTCCCGTCGCCCGGATGCCCCCCCCCCACAAATAACTCCCGTACACCACAACACCCCACAAACCCTCTCTCACTACCTCCGTTCAGGGCCCGCATCCCAAGCGCGCACGTGGAGCGCCAACAATACATACACACCTGTATACCGCCCGCACCACACTAATAAACTCCCGTTGCACGGATGCCCCCCCCCCCAAACACTCCCGTCCCACGGATGCCCCCCAAGCACTCCCGTCGCCCGGATGCCCCCCAAACACTCCCGTCGCCCGGATGCCCCCCCAAGCACTCCCGTCGCACAGATGCCCCCCCCAACCCCCCCCAAACACTCCCATCCCACGGATGCCCCCCCAAACACTCCCGTCGCCCGGATGCCCCCCCAAACACTCCCGTCACCCGGATGCCCCCCCCCACCCGTCGCCCGGATGCCCCCCCACAAATAACTCCCGTACACTACAACACACCACAAACCCTCTCTCACTACCTCCGTTCAGGGCCCGCATCCCAAGCGCGCACGTGGAGCGCCAACAATACATACACACCAAACCCAGCACCACATACACATAACTCCCAGCACCACACTAATAAACTCCCGTCCCACGGATGCCCCCCAAGCACTCCCATCCCACGGATGCCCCCCCACCACCCCCAAACACTCCCGTCGCCCGGATGCCCCCCCAAGCACTCCCGTCGCACAGATGCCGCCCCAACCACTCCCGTCCCACGGATGCCCCCCCAAACACTCCCGTCGCACAGATTCCCCCCACCCCAAACACTCCCGTCGCCCGGATGCCCCCCCCCACCCGTCGCCCGGATGCCCCCCCACAAATAACTCCCGTACACCACAACACCCCACAAACCCTCTCTCACTACCTCCCGTTCAGGGTCCTCATCCCAAGCGCGCACGTGGAGCGCCAACACTACCTCCCGTCCCACGGATTGCCCCCCCCAAACACTCCCGTCCCACGGATGCCCCCCCCCAACCCCCCCAAACTTTCCCGTCGCACGGATGCCCCCCCCCCACCCCCCCAAACACTCCCATCCCACGGATGCCCCCCCCAACCCCCCAAACACTCCCGTCGCACGGATGCCCCCACCACACCCCCCCCCAAACACTCCTGTCGCCCGGATACCCCCCCTCCCAAACACTCCCGTCCCACAGATGCCCCCCCACCTCCCCCCAAACACTCCCGTCCCACGGATGCCCCCCCACCCCCCCCCCCACCTCCCCCCAAACACTCCCGTCCCACGGATTGCCCCCCCCCAAACACGCCCGTTGCACAGATGCCCCCCCCCAAACACTCCTGTCCCTCGGATGCACCCCCCAACCCCCCCAAACACTCCCGTCGCACAGATGCCCCCCCCCCACCCCCCCAAACACTCCCGTCGCCCGGATGCCCCCCCACACCCCCCTCCAAACACTCCCGTCCCATGGATCCCCCCACCCCCCCAAACACTCCCGTCGCCCGGATGCCCCCCCAAACACTCCCGTTGCACGGATGCCCCCCCCCAAAACACCCCCCCCCCCCCACGGATGCCCCCCTCACCCCCCCAACCACTCCCATCGCCCGGATGCCCCACCACAAATAACTCCTGTACACCACAACACCCCACAAACCCTCTCTCACTATCTCCGTTCAGGGCCCGCATCCCAAGCGCGCACGTGGAGCGCCAACAATACATACACACCAAACCCAGCACCACATACACATAACTCCCAGCACCACACTAATAAACTCCAGTCTCACGGATGCCCCCCCCCCAAACACTCCCGTCCCACGGATGCCCCCCCACCACCCCACAAACACTCCCGTCCCACGGATACCCCCCCACCACCCCCCAAACTCCCGTCGCACGGATGCCCCCCCAAACACTCCCGTCGCACGGATACCCCCCCCCACCACCCCCCAAACACTCCAAAATCAACACAATGCACATTAAGTGCTCTGGAACACCTCTCCCCTGGAACATGAACCGGCCACACACCAAAACCTGCCCATAAACACACACACACACAACACAAAATCACCTCAAACAATAAATAATAAAATATATTTTAACAAAAAATATAATTCTGCCGT
Organism: Ascaphus truei; assembly: GCF_040206685.1. Lineage (NCBI taxonomy): Eukaryota > Metazoa > Chordata > Amphibia > Anura > Ascaphidae > Ascaphus > Ascaphus truei. Next base: position 244,046,101 of record NC_134486.1, read on the forward strand.
CTGTGTAATTTCTGACACAAACACTCTACACACACACACAACACCCATACAACACTCGCACACATACACACAACTATCAAACAACACTCAAATCACACACAACACTCCCTCACCCACACAACACTCACACACACACACACACACACAACCCTCCTGTGCTCATACACCACACACAACAACTATTTAACACACCCTTACCCCCACAACACACTCAACTATGGAAACACACCTCAACTTCACCATCATACCACACACACTACATACAATGACAATTTACACGTCTATGCCCCCCTCCTCTTGCACCTCAAACACCACAACACCCTTCCAAACAACACAAACACACCACTAAAACATCTACAACAACACAACACCTCCACTACCACCACACCTCACACACCCAGTCGCCTTTTCCTTCCAATAACATCAATTACGCACACAATGCTAATTAGCCCCTATCTGTACTTTTATGCAACAATAATCATCTCATACACACACAACACTGACCAACACCCACCCACAAAACAACACTACACCAACAACACTCACACACCCCACACACCACACTCACCCACACACCCCACACTCACTCAACTACCCACACCACACTCAATCACACACACGAAAATCACACACCCTGCACATACTCAGTCATCCACCCACACCACACAAAAAATACAACCACTAACATACACATACTATTCAACATCACACACACTCAACCACACACCCACACTCACTCATCCACCCACACACCACACACTCAACCACACACCACACACACACACAAGCAACAATCACCCACAACACACATACACACACACACACACACACACAAAATACATTAAACAAAACACAACACTCAACACACACACAACACTCACTCACACACACACCACTCCTGTGCTGATACACATCACACAACACTCGAGTCACACACACAACACGCCCTCACCCACACAACACTCACTCACACAACCCTCCTGTGCTCATACACCACACACAACAACACGTCAACACACCCCTACCACCACAACAATTTCTGTACACATTATTACACTACATTAACACATAAGTATTCACGGTTCACATCACGGGCAACGCCGGGTCTCTCAGCTAGTATATATATATATATATGGAAATATTACTGTGTGCTCATTAGACAGTATATCTTAGACAGTAAGACAGTATTAGACAGTATATCTCTCTCTCTATATATATAATATATATATATATATACAGCTCAACCCCGTTATAGCGCGATCCGCTATACAGCACACTGCACACTGCACACAGACACTGCACACATACACAGGCAGGCACACTGCACACTGCACACAGACACTGCACACAGACAGCACACTGCACACAGACACTGCAACTAGGTGATACCAAATTACCTAAGCAGGAGAGAACAAGGAGACGTTTCAGGGGGCTGTGCCTGTACTGTAGGCTCAAAGGTCACCGTGTCCAAGACTGTCCTAAATCAGGAAAACCCCAATGCCGAGTGAAAATATAGGAATATTCTCTGGACATTTCTTCTATTCTTCCTTCACCACAACCTTCACAGCTCCTCCTGCCGGTTTCACTCTCCTGGGGACCAGCATCCCTTTTCACTTAGGATTTTGTGGATTCAAGAGCTGCCGGGAACTTCATAGACCTCACATTTGCGAAACTCCCCTCCCTTCCTCTCCGTACTAGGGAGATTCCGTTACCAGTAGTGGCTATTGATGAAAGACCTCTGACACCTGGGACCATCACTCTCGATACTAATCCTTTGCTGGTCACGGTCGGGGCACTTCACAAAGAGTCACTATCATTTTACGTGATTTGCTCTCCCTTGACTCCAGTGGTTCTAGGACTTCCTTGGCTGCGGCACCACAAACCCAAGATCGATTGGGTGACAAATCAAGTGACAGTCTGGGGACAACATTGCCATGGATCATGTCTTCTGGCGTCTCGCGAAAGACAAAGATAATGCTGCACACCACAATTGTAAAAATACTTTCTGTTACCGGTGCTCCTGGAACCGGGCAGTTCCTAACAGTGACAAACTCCAAAGCAGACAAAAAAAGGAAGGTTCCAGGGCACTACAGATTTTCTAAAGAATTAAATAGAAGAGACACTAGTGCCTCTTCTATTAAATTCTTTAGAAAATCCGTAGTGCCCTGGAACCTTCCTTTTTCTGCCGTCTCGCACCATCTCCGAGGTTTGGCTACCTACTGTGACTACCATATCATGCTTTCCAGTTTGTTACCAGGAATTTGCCGACATATTCGACAAAAAACAGGCAGAGGAGTTACCGTCACATCAACCTTATGATTGTGCAATCGACCTACTCCTAGGGGTCATCCCTCCTCGAGGCCGCACCTATCCCCTTTCAGAACGAGAAACCAAGCCTATGCTGGAATACATTTCGGAGAACCTTCAGCGTGGGTTTATTCGCACATCAAGTTCTCCCGCTGGTGCGGGTTTCTTCTTCGTTTCTAAAAAAGATGGTTCTCTCAGGCCATGTATCGACTACAGAGTCCTAAATAAAATTATCATAAAGAACCGATATCCGCTACCCCTCATCCCTGAACTCTTCGACTGTTTACGCAAGGCTGCCATCTTCACCAAACTGGATCTTCGAGGAGCCTACCCGTGACGACCACTATGAATATCTAGTCATGCCATTTGGCTTATGCAATGCACCAGCCGTATTTCAACATTTCATCAAAGTGATTTTCCGGGATCTATTGGACCAATTTCTTGTGGTATATCTGGACGATATGCTTATCTTTTCCAGTTCTTTGACTGAACTGGGCCCAGGTTAGATTGGTTAGATTGGAGAAGACCATCCTGTTCTATTGGCTGCCGCAGTATCTGAGTTCGGGAGCTGTCACGTGAAGCTCTCGGCTGGAGGGGACCTTACCCGGAAGTACTGTGCATGCGCTGACCGGAGGATTCGCCGAGCGCAGCATACCCTGCGGTCCTGTGACATCACGTTTGGTTCCATACTCTCTGCCTGTCTGCCATATGCCCTATTATAGGGCTTTCTTGTGAGTTTTCACTGCCCACCGCTGCTGCGGACTCTGTATATTTAAATACATCATTGCTCTGCATATTTTCTCTCTCCGAGTGTTTTCTGCCATTTGGTTTTTTTGGTTACCATCTGTATTGGCTGCTGAGGGTGTATCTGTCCCTTAGTGATTTATATACTCCTCACTTTTTCTTATACATGTATTTCCACCTGTAGTGTTTGGGTGTCTTTTTTATTAAACTGCTGCATCTTATTTGCCAATTAATATCAGCAGTTTAGGTAGTTACAGGTCTTGCAGATCTGCTTTCTCCACAGGGTTGCACTATTACTGTGTGTTTTGTTTTTTTATATTTTTATGTTTCCACTGGTGAATTGCGCTCCCTGACTTCTCCCATCTACAACGCACCCAAGGAAGATCCGGTGAAATTTGAGCTGCAGCGTGTCACTGTCTGTATTAAGTTCTTTATCTATTTATAGTGTATTATTGCAATCCAGCTTTTGACCTACACATCTGTGGAAGCGCCTGGTGAATTTCTGTCTCCATCTCTAGATTAGTTCTCCAAAGACTTTGGGATCATTCCCTCTACGCCAAGCTCGAGAAGTGTCAATTCGAGAAGTGTTAATTCGAACATCGAAGATTATTTCTTTCCTTGGGTACTTCATCTGTTCCCATGGGTTCGAGATGAATCGTGCGAAAGTATCGGCACTGCTGGACTGGCCCTTACCATTAGGTCTCAAACCCATACAATGATTTCTTCGGTTCTCCAACTACTACCGACGATTCATCAGGAGGTTTTCTAAGGTTGTTGCACCCATCATGGCTCTAATGAAGAAAGAATCCAAAGATATGGTCTGCTGAGGCTCTTCTGGCTTTCGAGAAGCTCAAGTCCGCCTTTTCTTCCGCACCTGTGTTTATCCATCCAGATTCTACAAAACCCTTCGTGCTTGAAGTGGACTCATCCGATCTGGCAGCCAGAGACATTCTTTCTCAAAGGAAGGATTTTCATGGAAAACTCCACCCCTGTACCTTCTTTTCTAAAAAAATTCTACCGCAGAAAGGAACTATGATTTGGAAATTGGGAACTTCTGGCTATGAAAATGGCTCTTGAAGATTGGAGATATCTGCTTGAGGAGACAACTTCTCCGATTTCAATCCTTACAGACCACAAGAACCTCAAATACATTGAAGGGGCAAGGAGACTCAGGACGCATCAGGAGAGGTGGGCTCTCTTCTTCACTCGCTTCAACTGTGTGATCTCATCGTCCAGGATCCAAGAACACCAAAGCAGATGCTCTATCTCGACAATTCTCTCCTGATGGCTCAGAGAAGATAGAGCAGGGACCCATCATTTCACCTGCACAGATCATCTCTTCCGTATCTTCATCACTTCTGCAACAGATTTCGCAGGCTCAGGCAGAGGATCCTAGATCGACATCCACATGTTCATCCAAATTATTTGTTCCTCCCCAATTCCGAAGTGAGGTGTTACAATGGGGTCGTAACTCCAAGACGGCTGGTCAACCGGGGGTTAGGAAGACTTACAATTTCCTCGAACAAATCTTTTGGTGGCCAGAGCTCTGCAAGAACGTACAGGAGTTTGTGGCAGCCTGTGTTATATGCGCTCAGACGAAGATGCCAAGGATGTTACCCTGTGGATTGCTCCAACCCTTACCCATCCCCACCCGCCCCTGGACCCACCTCTCCGTGGATTTTATTGTGGAGGTGCCTCCCTCCAGGGTATGACTACCATACTGGTAGTAGTTGACCGATTCACACGACAAGCCCATTTTGTTCCTCTCAGGAAGCTACCCACAGCATCTGAACTATCAGAGATCTTTATTAAAGAGATATTCCGCCTCCATGGAGTTCCGACGGATATAGTCTTGGATCACGGATCCCAATTTGTCTCTAGATTTTGGAAGGCCTTCTTCAAAGAATGGGTATCTCCTTATATTTCTCTTCTTCCTACCTTCCCCAGTCCAATGGTCTCACGGAAAGGACCAATCAGTCCTTAGAACAATTCCTCCGCTGTTTTGTTTGTGAGTTACAGGACGACTGGGTTGACCTGCTCCCGTGGGCCGAGTTTTCCTGTAATTCCATGAAGCACGATTCAACAATGGAATCACCGTTCTTCTGTGCCTACGGGTACCATCCCGCTGCCCTTCCTCTTTCCAGTTCCCTCTCGAGTTCCTGCAGTGGATGGCAAATTCCAAGACCTCCAGTTACTCTAGAACAGCGTTTCCCAAATGGTGGGTCGCGACCCGGCACCGGGCCACGGCACCAAAATTGCCGGGTCGCAGCGAGGCTGGCCGCGCGGTGTCTCCCGTCCGCCTCCCCACCCCCCTCGAGTTAAAAAAAATTGCAGCGATTCCCCCCGCGGTCCCGCGCGCATGCGCACGACAAGCAGGGCCCGCTCCCTTCCTCCCCCCCCGCTCCCAACGTGGGACGGAGGAGGAAGTCCTCTGCGGCCCGCTTCCTCCCGCGACCCGCTTCCAGAGCTCACCTCCCGTGGCACCTCCTCTCGAGCCCACCTCCCGTGGCACCCTCTCCCGAGCCCACCTCCCGTGCCACCCCCTCCCGAGCTCACCTCCCGTGCCACCCCCTCCCGAGCTCACCTCCTGTGGCACCCCCTCCCGAGCTCACCTCCCGTGCCACCCCCTCCCGAGCTCACCTCCCGTGGCACCCCCTCTCGAGCTCACCTCCCGTGGCACCCCCTCCCGAGCTCACCTCCCGTGGCACCCCCTCCCGAGCTCACCTCCCGTGCCACTCCCTCCTGAGCTCACCTCCTGTGGCACCCCCTCCCGAGCCCACCTCCCGTGCCCCCAAGCCCACCTCCCGTCCCGGGCAGCAGGGGATATCAGGGGCAGCAGGGGAAAGCATCCGGCGGCAAGGTAAGTCACCCCACCCAGTCACTGTCAAAGTCACTGTCAAGTGTCACTGTCACCCACCCAGTCACTGTCAACCCCCAGTTACTGTCACCCAAAGTCACTATCACCCAGTCACTGTCACCCACCCACCCACCCAGTCACTGTCACCCACCCAGTCACTGTCACCCACCCAGTCATTGTCACCCACCCAGTCACTGTCACCCACCCAACCAGTCACTGTCACCCACCCACCCAGTCACTGTCAAGTCACTTTCAAGTCACTGTCACCCAGTCACTGTCAAACCCAGTCACTGTCACCCACCCACCCAGTCACTGTCACCCACCCACCCAGTCACTGTCAAAGTCAAAGTCACTGTCACCCACCCAGTCACTGTCACCCACCCAGTCACTGTCACCCACCCACCCACTGTCTCCCACCCACCCAGTCACTCACCCACTGTCTCCCACACACCCACCCAGTCACTGCCTCCCACCCAAGTGTCCCAGTCCCCCCTCCTAGTCCACCCAGTCCCCCCCCCACCCACCCAGTCACTGCCTCCCACCCAAGTGTCCCAGTCCCCCCTCCCAGTCCACCCAGTCCCCCCCCCACCCACCCCCCCTGTGTGTTTGTGTGTGTGTGTGTGTATATATCAGTGTGTGTGTGTGTGTGTGTATCAGTATCTGTGTGTGTGTGTGTGTGTGTGTGTGTGTATTAGTGTCTGTGTATCAGTGTCTGTGTGTATCAGTGTGTGTGTATCAGTGTCTGTTTGTGTGTGTATCAGTGTCTGTGTGTGTGTGTATCAGTGTCTGTGTGTGTGTGTATCAGTGTCTCTGTGTGTGTAGCAGTGTGTGTGTGTGTGTGTGTGTAGCCGTGTGGCTGTGTGTGTGTGTGTCAGTGGCTGCGTGTGTGTGTATCAGTGGCTGTGTGTGTATCAGTGTGTGTGTCTGGCTGCGTGTGTCAGTGGCTGTGTGTGTGTGTGTATCAGTGGCTGTGTGTGTGTCTGTGCAGGCCCTATAGGCCAGTATAGGCGATAAATTTTTTAGTGGGTCACGAAGGAGAAGTTCAAAAATAACCGGGTCACGGAAAAAAAAGTTTGGGAAACGCTGCTCTAGAAGAAAATCCAGGTCAATCTGACAAAAGCTGCTCTCCAGAAAAAAACCCAGGTTGATAAGCATTGACGACCACCACCTCCGTTTCAAGTGGGAAATCAGGTCTGGCTGGTTAAAAAAAATATCCGCTTGAAACAACGTTCCTCCAAACTCGGGCCTAAGTTCATTGGACCTTATAAAATCTTGAAACAAGTCAACTCGGTGGCATTCAAACTTGAACTTCCAGATACCTTAAGAATACCCCCAGTGTTCCATGTCTCCCTCCTCAAGCCATTCGTCCAGAACACCTTCTCTCCTCCTGCCCTCCCCCCTCCTAAACCATTCTGTGTGGATGGCCAGGGGGAATTTGAAGTGAGCCAAATATTGGATTCCCGTTGATCCTGTGGCGGGCTACAGTACTCGGTCCAGTTGAAGGATTATGGACCCGAGGAAAATTCATGGATCAGGTCCAGAGATGTCCATGCCTCCAACCTGGTCCGGGCGTTTCATCATAAATTTCCTGCCAACCGTCTTAGACCGCCAGGAGGTCTCTCCTCAAGAGGGGGGTACTGTAAGGATTCTGCTTGATCAGTGCCAGGTTTTCACTACGGCCCAGGTTTTCTGTCTCTGCTGCCCTTTCTGCTCTCTGTGGCCATTTTGGGTCCTGGCAGACTGCTTTATAAGCTGCAGTTACCATAGTCAGTCGCTGAGCAAAGTTCTGTGTGTTTTCAGCTCCTGTCGGTCTTTGCAGTTACGCCTTATCCTCTTGCCTGTTTCCTGTTGCTGACACCGGACCGTGACCCCAACCTCGCTGCCTTCTGCCTGCCCTGACCTCCGCTTGCCTTCTCGACTTTGCAACTCTGCCACCAGCCCTGACCCCTGCTTTCATACCGACTACGAATGCTCTTACTGGACTCTGTCCCTGGGTTGTGGTTGGTTTATTTGCATCCCTATCTCAGCTCTGCGGTCCACCTCCTGATTTGAGACGAGCACCATCACAAGAACAATATATGTATGCCTACAGTCGTAATGCCCCAATGCTTGCCCTCCCCTATTATTCCCCTTACTATAAACGATATTAAACTATGTGCATACATGCTGATGTTATGCCCCTTAGTTCTTTCCTTCTGTACCACATCTGGAAAATTATTTCTGTATGAATAAACACACACACACACACACACACCAAAAACAGATTGATAAACATATTTCATTTAGAGGAACTTCCCTCATTATTTTCGTATTTTCGTATTTGTAAGTTCATCATGAGCTCACTATATTCTTGTAAAACCCACCACTTGACTGCCATGAATGTCCACGATGATTTTATTTCAAGATGTTACCAGTCCTTCCTTATCTAGATCATACCTATCTCATGTGGACATAGAAAAGGTTACTGTATGGAAAGGATGTGAGTCACTAATTCAAACAAATGATCCATTTAGAAACTATATGATCAAGAACAACCCTTACGTACGTTTTGATTTGTTACTGATAAGAAAACTAAATGTGGTTGATGATATAATGGGCTGGGACTCTTCAGGAAGCAATTCTAGCTATGTCACTATCTGATTTGTTTAAATTGCTCATGTGCTTGCTTAATGCACATTTGCTTTGTTAAAAAAACAACAAAGTGAAATAATGATGTGACCCACAGGTCTTTTCATTAACTTTAAGTGTCCATTAAACATACACATTCATTTGACCATTTATGTGTGCTCTGTAAAATGCCTTTTGAGAAATCATGCGCTATAAACTTCCAGGAAGTATAAGGCATGGTTTGTTCTGTAAAGGTGGTTGCAGCTCCTTTGTATTCTATTCATTTGTGTTTTCTGTGCACTCTGTGGGGGTGATTCACTAAGCAGTGAGCTTTTGCGCCCGATCGGGAAATTTGTAATCCCACAATAAAAAATGAAGCCAGACACGGGAATCACTAAGAAGTGAACCGCATTTGGGTAGGTGCGGGCAAAAACATGCCTGATCGCTTAAGCTGTTTCTTTCCCCCCTTCTATCATGCTTAAAAATCTAAAGCGTGATAGCTGCTAGAAAAAACCCAGCCTGTAAGAGCTGCATGGAGACGGTGCGTCTCCATGCACAGCTCTTACAGGTGATCGTACAATATACACATACATTTTAATACTAGTGTACATATGCCGGGGTCTCCTGAGCTGAACCGCATTGGTTTCCGCCTCGGGGACCCCCTTCTTCATGGGATACACGCCCGTTATGGGGTTCCGTTATCCCCTCTGCTTTTAAAGCTCCCGCATCACGTGACCGGGGGATTTAAATTCTGCAGGGGGATACCGGCACCCCACAACGGAGCATGTATCTCATTAAGTACCGGGTCCCCAAGGCTGAAACCAATGTGGTTCAGCTCAGGACACCCCCTGCTCATGTACACTAGTATCAAAACAGACATATCAATAAGAAATAGTTAATTATCGTAGCGGCTATCCGCTATGGTAATGAAGGTGCATTAATGTAATTTTTATTAATAGTGTGCATGAGCAGGGGCTCTGCCGAGAGGAACCACATTGGTTTAAGCCTCGGGGACCCCTGCTTCCAGAATTACTGGCCCAGATATGAGGTGCCGGTATCACCTCCATTATTTTAATTTCCCCGTCATGTGATGCGGACGCTTAAAAATGGTGGCGACACTGATATCCGATGCCCCATACCGGGGCCTGTAACTCAGGAAGCAAGGGATCCCTGAGCCAGAAATCAAAGTGGTTCAGCTCAGGAGACCCCCTGCTCCCACACACTATTAATAAAAATAACAACAGTAATGCAGCTTCACTAGCCGCTAAGGTAATGCAAGGGGTTAAGGCCCAATAGCAGCTTTATTGGGGCAAATGCCCCCAATAAACCTTGCAATATGTGCTACCCACCCACCCCCTGTGCCCCCAAAAACCCCTATAACCGCCTAACATACATTACATTTTTTTTAAGCATAGGAATGTTACTATAGGCTGGCGCCCTTCGAGTGTTCCCAGTGGGTGTCCGGGGGTCTCCGCTGGCCTGTAGTACTAATCCTGTGCATTCATTTTTTTAAAGGGTTAATTAATACACCAGCCTCCCCCCCACATACAGTACAGTAATGGGCAAAATTACTATTATCCAGATATGGATAATAGTGCATTTGCCCATTCAAAATAAAACGTTAATCTGCAGAAATAAAATAAATAAAACTTGCACTCACCCCTGCCAGGCTGCCACGATGAAGGCCGTCCTAATCCTCATCACCGCCCATGTCCTCCATTGCCACAAACAATACAGTATAATAAAAAACACAATCTAATGTCCCCATAACCCTTAATCACCTTAGAGGTTAGTAACTGCTATAGTAATTAATGGGTTAACCCACCAACACCCACTACTTACCCAGGAGACCTAACCACCCTCCCCAGGCAACTACCCCCACCCTCCAACCATTCATTGGTACAGTGGGTATATCATGCCCATATAATATGGGCCTGATTTACAACTATAGCAAGAAATCGTGAAGGAATAAAAAAATAGGCCCAAATAAAATAATATTAAAATGCAAAATGGACATATTACTAATGCAAATCAAACAATTGAATGGCACAGTGGGTACATAATGCCCATATAATATGGGAATGATTTAACACTATGCCAGTCAATGGTCAACCTAAAAAACAAATCACAAACAAGATCCAATGCATTCAAAACAATCTCAAACTCAAAACAAATAAAGACGTAAACCGAGAAAATTACCACCAATCAATTAATCCAATCCAAAATAAAGACTAGAATAAAAAATTAAAACACGAAAATAAAACCATGACTAAATAAAATAAATATCTAAATAAACTGCATCATTCCAAATCAAAAGTGAAAAAATAATCTAACATTAAAAAGCAAACACCAATCAAAAGCCAGAAACAAACAATTTATAACACCGGGCAAAAATGTCTGTACACTACATCAATATGCAAAATAAATAGCATACAAATTTAAAAACAAAGAACCAATATACATTTAAATTACATACAAGCAAGCATTTGTCAAAACAGCCATTGCTTCTAACTTTATGTATGTATGTATAGCCCTAAAGGGCCATACATATATACATTTGGAATAAATACAGATGCAGCGGCCGTTAATTGAACACTTCACACGTTGTATAACTGGGAATACCATACAGTAACAAAAGTATTTTGTATAAATTAAGTGTTGTATTTGTACAGGATAATAAAGGGAAAAGGAGTAATACAAATATACAACGTCACTTCTTCTTCCGAATGTAAATTGTGTACTATATGTCTAATTGGAACCTTGTTGAAACGCATATGCGTGTCATCACATTTAGGCGCATGTGTGTATGCCTTTGAACTACAGGTACCTGTATAATCCTGCACACCTGGATGAGTGTGATACTGATTCCACTTTCTGGTGAATTTGGCAAGAATGACTTCTCATTCAATGTGAATTTCAAGTCTTAAAAAAAAAAAATAGATCCCTTTTTTTTCCCTTTTTTTCTTGATATGGGCTTAACAAGGTTTGTCATTCTTACAATCAATCACTAGCTTTTTAATTCTAAAGTCATGTATACTGACTTTATGAGGTGGGTGACATACTGTAATTTTTATTTGGCGGTGGGGGGTTCAAAATATGAACTGTTCAAAAGATTTCTTTGAATTAATAATCCTGCATACACACCTCCCTCCCCCCAGACACACACACACAAAGCCTAACAAACCAAAATGAATTGAACTGCTTATTGACACCTCCCCCAGAGCCATTCATTATGTTCCAGGCTTTCTTTAACTGTACTGTAGAGTCTTCTTGTGGACGGTTTCACACACGCATGCACACGTTTGATAAGCCCTTCTTGGAGATTTGGCGAGAATTACTTTTCATTCAATGTGAATTTTAAGTCTGAAAAAAAAGAGATATCTCTTTTTTTTTCACTAGACGTGCTTATTGAAGGACTGATTTTAATAAACCATTATGTGAACCATCTTTTTGATACGTTAACAATTTTTACCATTCTTACAATCACTTCCTTTGTAATTCTACTGTAATGTATACTGTACTGTATATTACTGTAATTTTTATTTGGGGTAGGGTTGTTCAAATGGTTCTCATGAATTTAAAGAAGGAACAATTTTATTTGTACAGGATAATCAAGGGAAATGAATAATACAAAAATACAGTAGGTCGTCTCTTCTTCAAAATGTACAATCTTATATGTATCTTCTTCACAATGGCTGCATTGCATTCTCTAGCTCTTTTGTCATTGAGAGAGGGGGGTTTGGGCAAATGACTGACTGTTACTCCAGTATTCACACAGTACAATACATTTGCACCCCCCCTCCCCTTCCTGTAGTGCTGCAGCTCTGAAAAGAAAAAAATATTTCACCAGGATTAGTGCATTAAAGGCAGTGAGTATTTCACAATATTGGACTATAACTACTGTATAACCGTGTTTTTAGGATGCACTAAGTCACTTATTTATATTTACAGTACTGTACAGTATGTGAGAATTCCGCTTGTGCTCTGTATTGTTATGTATTTTTATACTAAACTGTATATACTGTACTGTAACTATATATTGTAAAACTATACTTCTGTACAGTAGGTTTAGACAGCACGCACATGTCTAATACAAATGTACTGTACAGTGTACATACTGTACTGTATATAATACTGTATATACTATACAGCAGAAAGTGGAGAGGAAGGGCTGACATAAAATGGTTAAAATTGTTATTTTGAGTGCCATACTTACCTGTATCATACTTACTGTACATGTACTTACCTTACTACAGTACAGTACAGTACCATACTACATTCCGGTGGCCTGCCCATTATGCTGTAAAAGAACGGGCAACACGCTAGTAATATGAGCAATATAGTTATTGCATCTTTGTATGGTGAGTATGTCGTCTAGAAACTCATTATTCCTTTTGCTAATTACTCCTTTTTGGACGGTTTAACAACTTTTCTGATATGATCCTTCATCGCATGTCATACCAATTCGATGGGATTCAAATCTGGTGATCTGGAATTGGAGGGGGGAAAAGGGTGAATTAGTTAAAGAGATATAAACAGTGTAAAGCAATGAGAAACAGTTACCATACAGTACACTGGAGAACTTACTCCGGTGGCGTCTTAACTCAGTTGATTCCGCTCGCAAGAATATGTGGTACAGTATGTTTAGGGTCATTGTCCTGGAAGAAACGGTGACCAGATGGAAAATCATGCCTAATGTATTCAACAATCTGGGGGACTATTTTCTCTTGGAAAAAATACTTTATCCATGATTCCTGGAACAAGAAAAGAAAAATTTAACATTAGGGTACCAAATACAGTGCATAAGGCCTTATTTTACCCTCAAAGATGATGATGCATCCTGGTCCACGTCTAGAGATCGCACCCCACACATGCATCTTCACTGGGTGCTTGGGACGCGGCTTCAGAGATAAGCGTCCTTTTTTGTGGAATGCAAAAGTGGCAAATCTCTCAAGAGCTACAGTTGTCTCATCAGTAAAGATGACATCCTGAAAAGTCTCGCCACTTTCAATCCATGCCCGTGCCTGGTCCACTCTTTTGATCTTGTTGGCATCCCTTATCATAGGATATGCTCTGTAATGACAGGTACAGTAAAACCACACTTTTAACTACTGTCCAGTACTAAGTACAGCACAGCACTCTGCATACAGTACTATTGCAATATACTGAACTATATTACAACTGTATACTGTACCATAAAGCATTACTACTGTATACTGTAGTTTAGTTAGTACTTTATGCAATATACAGTACAGTACTGTACTTTGTTACAGTAATACACTTACTTTACACGTCCATATTTCCATCTCAATTTGCATCTCATCTGCCCATAAATATGCCCTGTTCATCTTTAAACACCACGTCAGTTTTGTGGTCCACGCAAGTGGACCCACAATGTAAATTATGAAGGAAATAAATTCAAGAAGGGTCTGCCGGAAGATTTAAGGAACTCAATTTTGGAAGAAGTGCAGCGTTATTTTAATGTTAACACTCATGTTATGAGAACCGTGAGAGATACAATCAATGGCCTTTTGAGGCATACAAGGGCTCTTCCCTGGAAGGACCGCCAATTTTTGTTGATTGTACTGTACTATAGTTCAAAATTTATAGAAAAATCTTTTTAATCTAAAAAAAGAAAAACCCGTTGATTGTTTAAAATTGTTTCATTGTTTAATGCTTTTAATGCTGGTATAATCATTTATTTTTATTTCTGTTTTGCATGTGCATGTCTGGAGCTGGGCAAAGATAAAGTGCAGGATCCCCAATCTGATTGGTTGTTGTAGACCATGTGACTCCCTTTGGATGACGTCACATCCTTTCCCCAAAAAATCTGTCACATGGTCTACTACAACCAATCAGATTGGGGATATAGTTCCCACAATCTGATTGGCTGAAGTACCATGTGGCAGCAGCCATGTTGGTTTTGGTGATGTCATGTTAAAGGGAAAGGAAGCAAAGCCATTCTAATTGGCTGGCTTCACTTCCTTTACATGACGTCACACAAAAAAACAACCAACCAGAGGCGTGTGAACCATTTGCACTCAAATGTGTCGACACAGGCCTATAAAAGCCTGTGTAGCCTCATTTGATGACAAGAAGCTGAGGAGGGAGGACCTCCTCCAATAGGATTACAAGGGCCTGCCTGCTGAAGATGGATGAAGAAGAAGAAGATACAGAAGAAGAATATGATAGAAGACACCGAAAGAGCCAAAATTGGATTACAATTTACAGATGAGAAAAAGAAAGAAGAAAAGGACTTTAGATTTTTTTTACCTGTGGCCCGTTGCTGTTTGGGATCGTGGATTGGTTCGAGAGCTTGCGGTAACCACGGGAATCGGAGGGTGAAGACATCTAAAGGTAAGGAAAAAAATAGAATGTATGTTATTTTTCATTTACAGGCTTTTTTAATTTAATTTTTTTGGTGATTGCATTTTTTGTTCCCACATATTTATTCCAAATGTATTTATGTATGGCCCTTACATAGGGCTATTCATACATACATACAGTAAGACGCAATGGTTATTTTGGCATATGCTTGCTTGTATGTATTTTAAATGTGTATTGGTTCTTTGTTTTTAAATTTGTATGCTATTTATATTGCATATTGATGTAGTGTTCAGGCATTTTTGCTGGTGTTTTAAATTGTTTATTTTGGGCTTTTGCTTTTTAATGTTGGATTATTTTTTGACTTTTGATTTGGAATGATGCAGTTTATTTAGATATTTATTTTATTTAGTCATGGTTTTGTTTTGGTGTTTTAATTGTTCTGGTCTTTATTTTGGATTAATTGATTGGTGGAAGTTTTGTTCGGTTTACTTCTTTCTTTGTTTTTAGTTTGAGATTAATTTGAATGCATTGGATCTTGTTTGTGATTGTTTTTTTTAGGTTGACCATTGACTGGCATAGTGTTAAATCATGCCCATATTATACGGGCATGATGTACCCACTGTGCCATTTAATTGTTTGATTGGCATTAGTAGCGTGTTCATTTTGCAATGTAATGTTGTTTTATTTGGGCCTATTTATTCATTCACCATTTCTTGCTATAGTGGTAAATCAGGCCCATATTATATGGGCATGATGTACCCACTGTACCAATGAATGGGTGAAGGTGGGGGTAGTTGCCTGAGGAGGTTGGTTAGGCCTCCTGGGTGGGTAGTGGGAGAGGGTGGGTTAACCCCTTAATGACTATAACGGTTACTAACCACTAAGGTGATTAAGGGGTTAGGGGATATTTAATTGTATTTTTGATTGTGTGGCAACGGAAGACATGGACGGTGATGAGGATGAGGACGGCCTTCATCATGGCAGCCTGGCAGGGGTGACTGTAAGTTTTAGTTATATTATTTCTGCAGCTTAATGTTTTATTTGTAATGGATAAATGCACTATTATACTTATCTGGATAATAGTAATTTTTACCATTATTGTACTGTATGTGTTAGGGGGGGGGGGTGTATTTGTTGCAAAGTATTGGTTGTTATGCTTTTTTGGCCACACAATTGGTACCACAGGCCAGCGGGAACCCCCGGATTCCCGCAGGGATCACCCGGGGACACCCGCCAGCCTGTTGTATTAATTGTGTGGTGAAAATAACATAAACAATGATTTTTTTCATGGCTCCATTTCTTTTGCACCAGCCTTTAGCTGGTGCAAAAATCTGGCGTGCTTTTAAAGTACGATTCACTTATCACTGCTTAGTGAATCACGCTGACTGGCAAAATACGGTGCATTTGGCGTTTTATCTTGACTGATTGGACATATTTTTTTTTAATAGGCTGAAAAAATGCCTTTTACGGACGGTAAAGCACTGTTATCACTGCTTAGTGAATCGCGAAGCAGACAGTATCGGTCTTCAAAGCCATTTTTCGTACTTAAAAGCAGTTATCACTGCTTAGTGTATCGCCCCCTGTATGTGATAACATGCCACAGCATGTGCAAGACCAAGGGCCTCATTCAGAGAAGGTTCATAAAAAAAATCACCGGACCATTTAAATCACCCTTTTTATGAGCGTTGCTATCACGGTATTCAGAAAGCCTTCATTACCTGTCATAGCAAAATTCACAAAACGGGTGATAAGCCGGTGATCTGATGAACGACCCTCTGAAAAGGCATTACCCGGCGAGTTGTATCTGCTGCAGAGAGAACTGCTCTGAGAGAGCTGTCTCTCCCTGTGCAAATATTGCCCGAAATGTATGTGTATAAATTTTAATTTTGTTAATAGTTTAGATGAGCAGGGGGTCTCCTGAGCTGAACCGAATTGGTTTCAGCCTCAGGGACCCCCTACTTCCTGAGATACAGGCCCCGTTATGGGGTGCCGGTATCTCCTATGCATTTTATTCCCATGGTCACGTGACGTGGACATTTAAATATATAGGAGATACTGGCCCCCCATAACGGGGCCTGTATCTCGGGAAGTAGGGGGTCCTTGAGGCTATCCGCTATGGTAATGAAGTTTACTGTAAATGCATTTTTATTGCACAGGATTCATGCCAGGGGTCTCTGGTGCTAATATTAATGGATTTCAGCTCCAGAGAGTCCCGGCATCAATCCTATGCAGGAAAAATGCATTTTTTTTCTAAGTCCCATCTCGCCTCTTCTCTGCAGGTTTCCAACACCTTTAAGCCAACTTTTTCTGGCGTGAGAATTTTGTGATAAAATCACCATTCTAGAGCGGTGATAGGCGTTCATAGCCAAATCACTGCTACTAGAATTGCACGAGTTTATGAACATGCCGAAAAGTGGTGATAAGTGGCTTATCACCGCTGCCTCTGTGATTTTTTTTATGACCAATTTTTTATGAGCTATTCAGTCTTTTATCACCCACTTATCATTGCTTACTGAATAGCAGTAGGCATTTTGGGTGATAAGTGCTTGATAAGTGGCTTATGAACGCTTTCTGAATGAGGCCCCAAGAGTTTTGTAGGTAAAAACTGAAGATATTCGAAAGGTAATTTTAAATTAATTTAATATATATGGTTTACATATTTTTCTAAACCTTCACGGTATGCTAAAAAGTACCAAACGTCTCCAAGTTCACCAAGATTCACAGCTCGATCTCTCCCAGAGAACTGTACAGTATGTGTTTTCCCAAAAACGAGGCAATTTAACTTTTAGCAACACTCGTTAACATTGCAATTATTCTCGGAAGTAAAACTATAGAAAAGTGTATTCAATTTTTAGCATAGCAAATTTACATTTTTGCTGGTAGACAAACAATGTTTCAACTCTTTAACATAAGGTGAATTCCTCAAACATCTGCAGGAATTTAAGTGTTGCAGGACACCTTTGCACATCTCTAGTAACAAACCGGCATAAGCCATGGATGCATGCCGGGGGGGTCCGGAGCTGCTATTAATGGCTATCAGCTCCGGAGACCCCCGGCATCAATCCGAGGCAGGAAAGTGGCCTGATTTCTTCTAAGTCCCGACCCATCGCAGCTCATCGAGGCATTTCCCCACCAATTGCCCAACAATTTTGTGGGGAAGTGGATTTGGGGAGAAAATCGTTTTTTAAGCCTGCGATGGGCTGCGATGGGCCGCGACACCCGACTCGCGGGTCTCTGAATAGCGGGAGTTTATCAACCATCCGAAAATGGTCGATAAGGGCCTGATCGCTGCTCAGTCAGCGAATTTCGGACGGAGATAAATATTTTGCGTCGATACAGGCCGTTATCGAGCACTTATCGAGGCTATCTGAATACCAGTAGCCATTTTGGTCGATAAGTGCTCGATAAGGGCCTTATCGAGGCTTTCTGAATGAGGCCCTATGTGTTTTCCCAAAAACGAGGCAATTTAACTTTTAGCAACACTCGTTAACATTGCAATTATTCTCGGAAGTAAAACTATAGAAAAGTGTATTCAATTTTTAGCATAGCAAATTTACATTTTTGCTGGTAGACAAACAATGTTTCAACTCTTTAACATAAGGTGAATTCCTCAAACATCTGCAGGAATTTAAGTGTTGCAGGACACCTTTGCACATCTCTAGTAACAAACCGGCATAAGCCATGGATGCATGCCGGGGGGGTCCGGAGCTGCTATTAATGGCTATCAGCTCCGGAGACCCCCGGCATCAATCCGAGGCAGGAAAGTGGCCTGATTTCTTCTAAGTCCCGACCCATCGCAGCTCATCAAGGCATTTCCCCACCAATTGCCCAACAATTTTGTGGGGAAGTGGATTTGGGGAGAAAATCGTTTTTTAAGCCTGCGATGGGCTGCGATGGGCCGCGACACCCGACTCGCGGGTCTCTGAATAGCGGGAGTTTATCAACCATCCGAAAATGGTCGATAAGGGCCTGATCGCTGCTCAGTCAGCGAATTTCGGACGGAGATAAATATTTTGCGTCGATACAGGCCGTTATCGAGCACTTATCGAGGCTATCTGAATACCAGTAGCCATTTTGGTCGATAAGTGCTCGATAAGGGCCTTATCGAGGCTTTCTGAATGAGGCCCTATGTGTTTTCCCAAAAACGAGGCAATTTAACTTTTAGCAACACTCGTTAACATTGCAATTATTCTCGGAAGTAAAACTATAGAAAAGTGTATTCAATTTTTAGCATAGCAAATTTACATTTTTGCTGGTAGACAAACAATGTTTCAACTCTTTAACATTAGGTGAATTCCTCAAACATCTGCAGGAATTTAAGTGTTGCAGGACACCTTTGCACATCTCTAGTAACAAACCGGCATAAGCCATGTAGCCTAAAGTCTGTGATGATAAAGTACCATTTCAGCCTGAAAATGTTGATATTTCCGGTTTAATAGTAATTGCAACCTTTTCTAAGGTAAACTTGTGTCACCTTAGCGCCAACTTTTTCTACCTTTTGTTTAGTGGAATTGCATCTCTTTTTCTGCGATAAGCATGAATGTCTGTCATTCGAAAATGAAAGGTTTGTACAAAACCTAGGGTGTCATCTAACAGTGCAGATGTATCAGATGTGCTCACTTTCACTGGCGCGTTGCAGTAGGACATACACAAACCGCCAGCGGCAGAAGCGGCCATTATTTTGAATGCCAGCTGGTGCAATAATGGCTGCTACTCTGTGCCTACAGCCTTTATTAACACTGAGGCCTCCCAAGTGTTTTCTGGTGGCATCTCTGGTAATTAAATTTAAACAACTTGACTTACTTAATAACTCTGGTGCACATTGTGACAGTTATCCAGGCCAATTATCTCTTCACATTTTACTCTATTTTACCAAAGCTGTAAACAGACCTTGAAATGTGAATAGAAAACCAGGGCTAGGTCATTATCACAGTGCTGACCTGGAGTTAGTTGGCCAGTATGCAATGTTCCACTTTTATTTTTCTAGTTTTTCCAAGGTTTTTTTTTTATACGGTAATTTAGTGTGAACCACAAAATGTTAAACTATAGTCCAGTAAAAGTTATTTGTATTTCTACTGAAAGGCTGCAAGTGCATATCTTTGAAAGCATTTCTATTTTCTACTAACCTCCCGAGAGTATATTAAACTCCCAAATAATTTTAAAGTAATTAAACGGGCAGTTCCTCCTAGAAAACAGTGACATGTTTAAGGGTTTACATCTAGATAACTAGCACCTCCCCTCACCCAAATCTATCAACTTTAAGCATTTTTAACTTTTTTCTGAAGTCAGTTTATAAACATGTTGAGCTAAGACCTGGAAGCCTGATTTTGGCTACTCCTAGTTGTTTGATGATGAGTAATCAACACGAGTTTGCACAGGAAAACCCCCTTTCCTTCTCTTTCATCGGCTCTCTTTTAAGAAATTATGTTTTCTTTCCAAATAAACAAATACAGTCAAATGTTTGCTGTATGTGTGTGGTTACATTTCTTTAAAGATTGGTAAAAAAAAAAAAATCTAAATATTTTTGGGTAAGCGAAGTGGAATTGCCCCTTTAACGCCTCACGTCCCTATATTACCAAACAATCGCTCTCTATCTGACGACTTTCATGTTTAGCCAACCTTGGCCTCCCTTATGCGTTTGCCTAATAAAGTGCCAAATGTGACAGTGGTCTCTGCAATGGGGTTTCAGGACTGGGAGCTGGCCTAGGACTCTAAAGTCGTTTCAATAAAGTTCTCATGCAGTTCTCTCCAGAGAATTATTCTCAGCATGAGCCAGATCTGATCCGGTGACCTCAAGATGAAAGGATCTATATCCCATATCTTCCGAGCCACTCAGCTCCTTTTTCCTGGACTCATTAGACACAAGTTGTGCAAAGTCTGGGTGACGTATTGACTTTAATGTGAAATCACGCAAAAATACTACATGTGAAAGAAGAAAAAAAAAACACATTTGATAGGTTATTTATTGTATTTGTATTTTTCCAGGGTTAAAAAAAATAAAAAAATAAAATAACTTGCTGTGCATAATAGTATTTAGTTTGCTCAAAGAATTAATATAACCAGAGAAACTCAAGCAGTGAGAGATAAAATGTGTTTCCCTGGAAAGCCAAGTTATAATAACACCTGCAGAAATCATAATGCGTAGTGCACATTAAAACAGCAGGAACACTGGCACAAACGGCCTTCTATTGTACACATACAAGGCTTTTTCTATCAATTAATTTATGACATTATAAATGGCAGGAAGGAACCCCATTTGTCCTTCTATTAGCATGGTACATTAAGTGCAAGAGCCAAGCGAGATAACCACTAATGCTGGGATAAAAGATTAATTGTAATCAATCTGCTGCATGAACAGTTCTAATGGTATAAAAGTAATTATCTATTATTCATCATATAATTCAATATGATGCATCTTGAGAGCCTTTATGCAGGAGTCAGTTCTAACCAAAATGGGCTGAGATGGAAATGGAAAGGGGCCTGCTGACAATTTCATTGTGTGCCTTTGGGAAAGATTGTAGCCCTCTTTTTCATGACTTTTGCTTTTTAACGTGTTTCTTAAAGTAACATACAGTACTCAATGAAGATTGCTGAATGTCAGAGATATCGTGATCAATTTTCTATCATATGTTCTCCTTGCGGTGGATAAAAGTATGCGGTGGTAACACAATGCGACTTGAGTAATAAGACGTGTTTATTGAGTATCAAGCCTTTTGTTGCCAAAAGGGCCACCGACACAGTGCAAGGCCGGCGCCAGCGGTGGAGCACAGGGACATCTGTCTTGAGCGCTGGTGGTGGAGGTGGGTCCCTCCCGGAGGACAGAGCCCAGAAGTTAGGACCCACCAGAAGTCGCCACAGTTGTTATCGTCCGCCTGGGTGGGCTCCCCTCTTAATCGTGGGTGGCCCACCATGGGCCATGATGGACCGCCACACTCCCATATTATAGTCAGGGCCCGGGGGAGAGGAAGTAGAGTGAAAGAGAAAGGGAACGAAAGAGAGAGAGACGGAGGGAGGGAGAGGGCGGGGAATGAGAGAGGGGGAGAGTGAGAAGTTGAGAGAGAGGGGGGAAGAAGGAGAGTGAGAGAGAGGGGAAGAATGAAATAGGGGGAACAAGATAGAGAGAGGGGGAGAGAAGGGGAAGAGAGCGAGAGAGGGAACAGTGAGATAGAGGCTGAAAAATGAGAAAGAGGGGGAGTGAGAGAGGGGGGGTGTGAGAGGAGGGGGAGGGTAAAGTGATAGAGAGATGGAGGAGAGTTAGGCTGCACTTATACAGTGGGTGACGGTGACGCGGCTGATGACGTCACCCGTCGCCATCGCCATTGCGAAAGTTGTATTCAGATTCTGGAGACGTCAGCAAGGGGGAAGGCAGATGGGCGGAGAAGCTCCCTGATTGGCTTATAGCCAGTCACATGTGGAGACCGTCTTTCCAAAAAATTCCACTGACTACCAGAATTTTGGTAGTACTGTCGCTCCTTTGCGCCTTCTCCGTCACGTCCACTATAAGCACCGGCAACAATGCATTTTTTTTGACGGGTCAATGTCGCCGGCACTATAAGCGCAGACTTAGAGAGAGAGAGAAGATTGATAGAGAACGGGACAGAGAGAAAGGGGAAGGGGGAACACGCAGGACCTCCGACAGGAGGGGAGAGGACACCTCCCCTCACTCAACAACCCTGCTGGCTGTCCCATCTGGCAAAGAAAGGGTTAAAGTTTACGTAAACATTTCTCTGGGATGCAAAATTATAAACAGAAAAGCTGAAATGATCATGAGAATAATAATTGGAGTGTAGCAATGTGTAGTAGAAACATGACTGCAGAAATGATTAGCATTATTTAGGTAACTTGTGATCATTTAGCCATAGTACTTATATACTTGCTTAAAAGGTACACATCTTAATACGAGTACTTCAGTATTAGGTGACACCTTTTTTATTTGGACTAACAATTTATGTCATAGGACAAGCTTTCGAGAGTTCTCCTCTCTTCCTCAGGTCGGCAATACTGATTAACAAAGGAATCTATGGGTAAAACAAGTAGACAAAAAAAACCCCCACAGAGATGTAGATAAGGTAGGGTGAGAAAGTGGTGTTTGGAGACATGGAAGGGTAATAAAATGGTGACAAGGAACAGCATGGAGGAGGAAGGGGATGCTGTGAGGTGGGGTGGGAGTTGTGGATAAGAACATTGTCAGAGAGGCAGGCAGGATAATTACGCACAATTGTGATATTGTGTGAGAAACCCCATACCGCATTAAGTCCCCTTGTTTTGCTGTCAAAGAGTCTTATCATTCTGAGTTCAGATGTTTTCCGTTCGTGGTTGCGTTTAAACATTCCATTGAGGATTTTGATTTTTAAATAATTTACGGAATGATCTGGTAGTGAGAAATTATGTCCCATTGGTGAGCAGTATCTTCCTTCTTCATGGTGTTGTATAGTGTCTGTGCATATTCATTCTTCCTTGAAGCTTTTGGCTGGTTTCCCCAATGTAGCATCCTTGGTCACATTTGTTGCATTGAATCATTTATACAACAATTATGGATGTGCAGCAGTATGATCCTTTAACATTGAGTGTTCCATTGTTGTGACTGGCTGTGGGATCTTGGCATATGTGTTTGCAGAGTTTGCAATGTGTGTTGTTGCATGGTTTTGTGCCATTATCAGTGTCTTTAAGTTCGTTATGAAGTTTTCTGTTGACTAATTTCTGTTTGAGGTTTGGTGGTTGCCGGAACGCAAGAATGGGAGGTTTGGGGAAGATTTCTTTTAATTTCACATCCTCTGCCAGCATGGGTTGCAGGTCTTTGATTATTTTTCGTATTCCTTCTACGGTAGGGTTGTATGTGGCCACTAGTGGTATGCGTGTGGTAGGTTCTTTCTGTCTGTATTGTAGCAGGTGTTCTCGTGGAGCTTTACCACTAGTGGCCACATACAACCCTACCCTAGAGGGAAAACGAAAAATAATCAAAGATCTGCAACCCATACTGGCAGAGGATATCACAGAAAACACACAAAGCGCAAGAACTCCTCAAATGTGGTAAGTTGTCGATCAAGTAGGATTCTGGTAAGATGCTGATGGTAATCTCAATTTCCAGTATGCAAAAGAGAAAAGAAAAATATAGTGCAACACAATTTATTACAAAAACAATTCTAGAGCACAGAGCTCATTACACTCACATGCTCACGAATAAAAACAGGCAGATTGACCACTCTGGGTCCTGTAGTGTTGGATGCTGTTGTGCTGTATTGTAGGCAAGCCCGTGTGTCCCCTAAAGCGCTCACTTCCGCGTTTAGGATGGCGTGTGATGTCACAAGCCCTCTCCACCGATCAGCATCTGCAGCTGCAACTGTAGCCGTATCTCCTTGGACTCAGCAGCGGCGGCGGGGATACGGGCAGGCAGACGGAGGACACCTAAGCCGCACAGGATCTCAACAGGCAATTTACACCAACAGCTCCACAGGATTCAAGAGTGGTAATATTCCACGAGGTATACCAAAAACCCTACGCGTTTCATCCGGGTATAACCGGACTTCTTCAGGATTTGACATTAAAAGAAATCTTCCCCAAACCTCCCATTCTTGCGTTCCGGCAACCACCAAACCTCAAACAGAAATTAGTTAAGAGAAAACTTCATAATGAACTTAAAGACACTGACAATGGCACAAAACCTTGCAACAACACACGTTGCAAACTCTGCAAACATATATGCCAAGATCCCACAGCTAGTCACAACCATGGAACACTCAATGTTAAAGGATCATACTGCTGCACATCCAGGAATGTTGCATATATGATTCAATGTAATAAATGTGACCAAGGATGCTACATTGACGAAACCAGCCAAAAGCTTCAAGGCAGGATGAATATGCACAGACACTCTTTACAACACCATGAAGAAGGAAGATACTGCTCACCAGAGGGACATCATTTCTCACTACCAGATCATTCCATAAATTATTTAATGGAATGTTTAAATAAAACATTTGAACTCAGAATAAGACTTTTTGACAGCAAAACAAGGGGACTTAATGCAGACATGGGGTTTCTCACACACTATCACAATTGTTTGTAATTATCCTGCCTGCCTCTCTGACAATGTTCTTATCCACACCTTCCACCACCCCCACAGCATCCTCTTCCCCCTCCATGCTGTTCCTTGTCACTGTTTTATTACCCTTCCTTGTCTTCAAACACCACTTTCTCACCCTACCTTATCTACATCTCTGTGGGGTTTTTTCTGCATGTTTTAACCATAGATTCCTTTGTTAATCAGTATTGCCGACCTGAGGAAGAGAGGAGAATTCTCAAAAGCTGTAACGTTGCTTACTGCAGAACAGGATACGGACCCGCAGGGCAGAGGTAGGGAGTAGTACACCAACCTTGGCCTGGGATCAGAGGCCTGAGATGAAGTGACAGTCAGGTACGGTTCCAGGGTTGAGGCAGGCGGCAGGCAAAGGGTAGTCATGTCTGGTTCCGAGGTCAAGGCAGGCGGCAGGTGGCAGGCGGCAGGCGGCAGGCAAAGAGTAGTCAGGCCCGGTTATGAAGTCAAGGCAGGTGGCAGGCAAAGAGTATTCAGGTCTGGTTCCGAGGTCGAGATAGACAGTAGGCAAAACAAAGGCAAGACAGAACTCAGACAGGACAATGTGTAATTGAACCCATAATGGACGAAATAGATCAACAACGACATGAGTGGTTGAGGTTGGCGGCCATTGAGAATATTAAAGCCAAAACGAGTGATGACAGATTTATTAAAGATGAGAAGATTTGTTCGGTAATGGAAGAATGGCTGGTGGGCACCTGTATTTTCAAAGATAGAGTAGAGGTTAGACAGTGCCCTGGTCCTCCTAAGGTATGTTATATCTGGACCAAGTTATTCGATGGGAGGGTGGTCAAGAAACCGGACACAAAACATTGTATGCACTAAGCTGTGATAAGTCATTTTAAGAACGCAAAGTGCTCTTAGAACGTGATGTTCTGCTGAGCGCGATTCACAGAGCAGTGCTAACAGGCACTTTGCGCTCTAAAACTGACTTTTTCAAGACATTTTTCTAAGTCCAACTTTGCTTGTACGATCAGCTGTTTGCGCTGATTTCTGCCCTTCTACGCGATTCTCTAAGCTCCGCTAACTTATCGTACTTGAAAGTTGCGCTGAAACAAGCTCACCAACTAAAGGCAGGTGATAAAAAAGCAGGATTTAGAAAAATTTCTTTGTTTAAATTTTTGCAGGTGCAACACCATACAACAGGCCGGCGGGTGTGCCCGGCTGACCCCACGGCGGTCCCTGCGGGTGTCCGGGCTCCAGTGGGTGTCACCGGCTGACCAAACGGGGTGTCCCGCGGCTGACCCGGCCATCCCGGGGTCCCCACGGGTGTCCGCGGGAGTCCCCGCGGGAGTTCCAGGGTCCCCACAGGCCTGCGGTGCCAATGGTGTGCCTCAAAAAAATAAACAATATTTCTAACTAAATACACCCCCCTCCCCTTGCCCCCTAACACATACAATACAGTAATGGGCAAAATTATTATTATCTACATATGGATAATAATGCATTTGCCCATTTTAAATACACTAATCACAATAAATAGAGTAAATACATATTACACTTACCTTTTCCAGGCACCCACGATGAAGGCCGTCTTCATCCTCATCTTTATCCTGCCCATGTCCCCTCCGATGCTGCAAAACATACAAAAGAATAAAAATAGCCAATGTAATGTCCCTAAACCCTTAATCACCATAGCGGTCATTAATCGCTATAGTCATTAAGGTGGTTATCCCACCCTCACCCACCACTCGGGAGGCCTATACACCCTCCCCCATTACCCACCCCGTGAGGCCTAACCACCCACTACCCACAGGGAGGCCTACCCACCCTGGCAAGGGGAAAATACCCACTTCCCCCACCCCGTTAACCACAATAAAAATCACTATATTTAATAAACAATACATAACCCACCCCCTGTACCCCCCCATAAATACCCGATTTATTTTTTTACCTACAGGGTTAATACCTGAGGCCCACGGGAGTCCCCGGTGGTCCTGACGGGTGTCTGCAGGCCCCACAGTGGGCCAGCAAAGGGTTTCATACAGGGTCTGGAGGCCTGGTGGTGGTCCCCGCCAGGCGCCGTGGTCCACCAGGTGGTCTCTGCGGGTCACCGTGGGCCCCAAATGGGGTCTCCACGGGTAGGCCTGCGGGTGTCTGGGGGGCCCTGGGTCAGCCCCACAGGTGTCTGAGGGTCCTCGGGTGGTTCCCATGGGGGTCTGGGGGCCCTAGGGTGGTCCCTACAGGTCTGCAGGGCCCCCACAGATGTGGGGCCCCCGATCCTTCCCCGCAGGTGTCCCCCGGGAGTCCGCAGCCTTGTACCCGTGGGAAGTCCGGGGAGACCTCAGGTGGTCTCCAGAGGTCCCCGCAGACCTAAGGAACCAACCCTGTATGTAAGAAAAATAAACCTGTCCTACACATTGAAATAAATAAATCCCACCCCCCACCCCCAAACACATACAGTACAGTAATGTGCAAAATAACTATTTTACAGATATGGATAATAGATTATTTGCCCATTATTAAACACATAAAACAGCATAAATAAAGTTCTACTTACCCCCTGGCAATGAGATGGGCAATTACCGTGACAGTAATTAAGGGGTTAACCCACCCTGCCCCAATACCAACTTTTCACCCATTCATTTGTACAGTGGGTATAATATATATATATATATATATAGAGAAGAAATGACCTAGGCGCAAATAAGCCAGGAAAGAAACAAAGAGAAAAATATCATAGGGCAGTATGTCTGTTACTTTCAGAGTTAAGGTGGTAAGGTATACACTTACACTTAATCAGCCAAATAAAAGCCTTTAATCCACCACTGGGATTCAGGAACACTGCTGCTGGGATTTCTTTGCTGTTTGCATGGATCTCAGACTCTCCACGACTGCTGCTTGCTTCAGGGGTCACCTTTTCATCTGTAGCTGCGTGTCTCCTTAGCATGGGATATAGCTCACCAGGGAGGGGGGGGGGGGAAGGGGAAGAGGGACAATGGAACAAAAATAGTATAAAACCTTTTATTGTAAAAACTATCTAAAAAATAACAAACAGTATCTCACTCACATGGTGTGAAATAATTTCAAGCAGTTGAGAGTTTGAATTGAGTCTCTCACACTCGTAGAGTAAGCTGTCCGGTCCACTGCACTGCTGCTAGCCTGGTTTACTTCCGCGTCACGTGCTCCGGCTCCAATTCTCGCGAGACTTCGACCTCCCTGAGGAAGCCCTAGAGGAGAAACGCGTAGGGCAGACCCTGCAGTCATTGCAGGCATTGCAAACCGAGCAGAGTGAGACGCGCTGCAGAACGGAGTGGAGATAGCGCTGTGACGTCATTGGAGGTCGAAGTCTCGCGAGAATTGGAGCCGGAGCACGTGACGCGGAAGTAAACCAGGCTAGCAGCAGTGCAGTGGACCGGACAGCTTACTCTACGAGTGTGAGAGACTCAATTCAAACTCTCAACTGCTTGAAATTATTTCACACCATGTGAGTGAGATACTGTTTGTTATTTTTTAGATAGTTTTTACAATAAAAGGTTTTATACTATTTTTGTTCCATTGTCCCTCTTCCCCTTCCCCCCCCCCCCCCCTCCCTGGTGAGCTATATCCCATGCTAAGGAGACACGCAGCTACAGATGAAAAGGTGACCCCTGAAGCAAGCAGCAGTCGTGGAGAGTCTGAGATCCATGCAAACAGCAAAGAAATCCCAGCAGCAGTGTTCCTGAATCCCAGTGGTGGATTAAAGGCTTTTATTTGGCTGATTAAGTGTAAGTGTATACCTTACCACCTTAACTCTGAAAGTAACAGACATACTGCCCTATGATATTTTTCTCTTTGTTTCTTTCCTGGCTTATTTGCGCCTAGGTCATTTCTTCTCTACATTATCCATTGCGGCAAGTGTGGAGCCGCAGACCTAATTGGCTGCATTCAAGCAAGAATAGATTGTAAGGTATAACACCTCCTGTTTGACTGATTGGCAAGGGGTAGTTAATATTTTTACTACTACAACCCCACTAAGTGTTTGGAATTTGCGCTGATTGTATTCTGTTTTCTATATATATATATATATATATATATATATATATATATATATATATATATATACACACAACACCAATATACAAATAAATGGTTAAGGATTACTAAACATGCATAAATAAAAACATGAAATCTGAATGTGAAAATCAGCACATTGCATAATAAAATTAAACCAGCAGCACATTGCATAATAAAATTAAACCAGCAGCACATTGCATAATAAAATTAAACCAGTAACACTTTGAAAAATAAATTATAGCTCCTCTCGCAACAAAGCAGCACCTAGACAAATATATATCAAATGTCAATCAAACAATTGCATTTTAGTGTGTACATGATGCAATTAATCTGTGCATCATGTAACACTATGCAAAATCAATTTTAAAAATAAAATAAACTATGAACAACAACATACAATGCCATCCACAATATCAAATACAAACTAAGCAAGTAAACATAAATACATTTACCATCAATCAATTAAATCAATTTCCAAAATCAATTACAATACAATACAAATAAATTATACAATTCACTATTCAATTCCTAAATCCAAACCATTTAGAAAAATATTCAACTTCAAAGTAACCACCATCATACAAATCTAACTACCAAAAATAAGCCATTATTAAAAGCAAGCCCCTGAAATAAACTATTGCAAAATCATGATACATTACATGTAAATAAATATCAATTACATTACACACACCAATTCCTAACCAAAGCTGCAAAATACATGTTAAAATCATCAAAAGAACATAAATAAACATTTGCAAAACAATCTTTTATTAACCCTATATGTTTACCGAATATAGCTAAACATTACATACAGGGGCAATAAATGAGCATCAAAAACCATGAAATTACATCAAAAAATACAATACAATACAACCATTCAGTGTCCCTGTATGTATGTATGTTTATCCATAGGGACATACATAAATTCAGGGGCATTAAATGGACATTAAAAAAAACACATGAATAAAAAATAAAAAAAACAAAAAAAAACCTGTTAAAGTAAAATAATATATACATTTCTTTTGTTACTTACTCGAACCAATCCACAGGTAACCATAAAATAATAAACCCTTACAATCCAACTGTGTCTTCTTTCTTCTATTTGTAATCCATTTCGTCAAAAGGGGTCTTCATCTGTATTCTGTATTCTTCTGTCTTCTTCCGGGTCTTCTTCTCTTCTAGCGCCACGCCTTGGTCCTCTTCTCCTTCAAGGAGGTCCTGCCTCCTCGGCGTCTGGCTTCAAAATGAGACAACATAGGCTTTTATAGGCCTATGACGTCACATTTTCGTCAAATGATTCACACGGCCCTGATAGAGTCATGTAAACCATGTGATTTAGTAAAAAAAATAAAAATGATGATGACATCATTTAAAGGGAATTAAGCCAGCCAATCAGAATGGCTGAACTTCATTTGCCTTTAAGATGACGTCATCAAAACAAAGATGGCCGGCGACACATGGTACGGTAGCCAATCAGAGCGTAGGATAGAAATCCCAACTCTGATTGGCTCTAGTAGACCATGTGAAAGAGGCTTTGGGGAGAACAAATGTGACGTCATCCAATACCTGTCACATGGTACTGGATAATATTGTCATCGCCATATTTATAGCGTCCACGTCGCGTCTTGGATGCTATAAAGATGGTCTGCGACACTGGCATCCGATGCCCCGTACCGGGGCCTATAACTCAAAAAGCAGTGGGTCCCTGAGCCAGAAATCAATGCGGTTCTGCTCAGGAGACCCCCTGCTCCCGCACACTATTATTAAAATTTACATTAATGCAGCTTCATTACCATAGCGGATAGCCGCTACGGTAATGAATTATTGGTTATTGTTGTGTGTGTTTTGACAGTAGTGTACATGTGTAGGGTGTCTCCAGAGCTGAACCGCATTGGTTTCAGCCTCGGGGACCCCCTACTTCAGGAGATACAGGCCCCGTTATGGGGTGCCGGTATCCCCTGCAGAATTTAAATGTCCCGGTCACGTGACGCAGAAGCTTTAAAAGTGCAGGGGATACCGGCACCCCATAACGGGGCCTGTATCTCCTGAAGTAGGGGGTCCCGGACCTGAAACCAATGTGGTTCAGCTCCGGAGACCCCCTGCTCATCTGCACTATTATTAAAATGAATATTGTTAATGCACGATCGTCTGTAACAGCCGTGCATGGAGATGCAGAATCTCCATGCAAATGTTACAGGCGGCTTTTTTTTTCTATCAGCTATCGTACGTGAAGTTTCAGTGCGCTAGCAGAGGGAAAATAAATAGCACGCACGATAGGCCAGTTTTTGGCACGTCCGATAGAAAATGGGCTCAAGGCCTTAGTGAATCGCGCCTCCGGCTTCACTTTTTAACGGACGTGCAATTTATTTGCAGCCTGGCGCAAAAGCTCACTGCTTAGTGCATAGCCCCCATTGTGAGGGTTTGCCTTGTATCTTCCCGTTGGGAGAATAAGTTATCTGAATATCATCGCTGTCATCAGTGGATGATAAAGGGTTGGTAATCTGTGTACAGTATGAGGTTATTTGTATATCTGCTGCAACCTGTATTTGTTTGCAGAGACCAGTGGATGGATGGTACCCATATTTGGATCCAAGCGAGGGCATTG
Organism: Ascaphus truei; assembly: GCF_040206685.1. Lineage (NCBI taxonomy): Eukaryota > Metazoa > Chordata > Amphibia > Anura > Ascaphidae > Ascaphus > Ascaphus truei. The sequence goes on from NC_134486.1 coordinate 244,077,637, forward strand.
GATGTTTCACCTAGGGGAGAGTATAGCAATGGCTGGTCCAGTTAACTCTCTACCTACCATGTCATGTAAATTCTAGTAAGACACAGACACAGTCAGTGACAACCTGACCTATGGGATTATCCTCCTCCTCATGCTGACTTCCTGAGTGACAGGAGTGGTGGTAAATGTGCTGGGCCCACCCTTTTTGAGCTACTGGAAGGAAGTGCCTAAATTATAGTATGAAGTTCAGCCCCTTAGGGGTGGGTCCTTCAGTCTGTGATTGGGGTTCCAAGCTATCCCTTCATGGGGTGGAAGCTCTGAGCTCTCCTCCCAGCTGGGAGAGAGACATGTGCTCAGTCTCTCATGGGCTCAGGCACTAATTTAATCCAGAGGCCTCACTATTACTAGCAGGCCAGTAATATCCAGAAACCAGGGATCTAACTTATCAACTAAAGCATTCGCTGTAACAACATCGCAGTGGCTGCTATAATAAAGATCACCCTCAATTATAATTCTGGCTCCATGACAGTCTGTGTGGAGGGAGTATTGTGAGTAAGGACTGTCATAGCGGGGACCGCCTTCAGCCTTGCTGAAGCACCCTATGTCTGGACGTGCTGTCATCAAGAAGAACTGAAGGAATCCCTAAAAGTCTGCCTGTCTTCCCCCACACCATCACGGGTTCCTCAGCTCTCCTGTGCCAAACAGGTAACCATTACTACACCTTGCACTAGCCATGACTAAATCTTCCAGAGGGGGGGACACGGGGACATGTGCTACATATGAAAAATGTTACACTCCTATATCTTAAAGAAAAGACTTTCAGCAAGATTTACTGAAAGGTGCTAAAGGTGTTTCTTATGTTTCTTCCAGTCACAATGAACAGTAGGCAGAACTTTTGTTCTTTAGTAAATCTAACCCGTCTCATAAAGCTATTGGTGTGAAACTATCTACGTTGAAGTTGACTATGGCCACCCCGCTTCACCTGTGCTCTTTTCTAGATGTGGCTTTTGTACTGAAAGCCGAAGTCATAGGAAATTATTTCCATGTTACCAATAGCATTGCCATCACCCGCTTTGCGCCATTGTCTTGGTGACAGAGCCTGAACACTCCAACATCAGAATTGCCTTGAAAAGTTTATGTACAACTGCATCTACAAATATTCAAGGTGGTCCATTAATAGTTGTAACAAGAGTCTTCATGATACCTTCTTCCACTTCTCTATTAGCAGTCAATGCTTACAAGCAACACATGATATATCTGTATACATATTAAAATGTCAATAACTGCTTAGGGGAAATATAATTTAAATAGCCCCAACACACACAGCCTTGCCAGGTTTGTTACACTTGTAACATGTAATACCTGTCTCCACTACTTTCTAATTCATAGCATAGAGTTCCCTCTCAGCATTTGGAGGATATTGGCATGCAATAAGGGAATGCTGTAGGGGTTAGCAAACATAAATACTGGTAGGAATAAAATGGTTCGTTCTTTAAGTAGCAGAACCTTAACATATTTGGAAGTGTGTACTTATGCATATCACTGTATTACATTGCAGTCTTTTATTTGTATGGGGTACTGCTACTTTAAATGGTGTACCCAAAATTTCAAGAGAAGTTTTGGATTTCAAGTTTTCATGTTCATTAGACAAAAAGTGTTCAACACAGCCCACTCCCAAATGAAATCTCCTACACTTCCAAAATCCTATTTGAAATAGAAGGAACTTTACATATATTAAAGAAAAGAAAGTCTGAAGCAAACATTACATCCCCCAACTTGATAAAAAATATTTTATTTCCTGTGAAAATTAAGTTATTGTGTTCTATTAGAGGGCAAACATTCAGATTAAGCATTTCCTGGAACAATCCAATATTAATGCCTCCACAAATGATCTCCATGGTAGAACAACAAGAACTAATCATATAATTATAAGAACTGTGCTCACTTAACATATTTTATTTGCAGTGCTGAGGTTTGTTATAGCTGAGTGGTTGAAACCATGACATTGTTTTAATATCTGGAACACACTAGCTGTTCATCATGTTTTGTGTGTAGAGTGGTCGTGAAAATAATTGTATAGCAAACCATTTATTGGCAATATAATTTGATTATATATATATGAATTTAGTTGTGGCTTTTCACGAGAAAACAGTTCATCTCATTTTCTTTTTGCTATTGAAAATGGACTAGTGGCTAAATAACATTTTACCAAATTAAGTATAGCAATGGCTGGTCTAGCTATCTCTCTACCTACCCTGTCATGTAAGTTCTAGTGTAGCCAGGTCCCCTTTGGCTCCCCGGTCTGCCAGTTCCTCCTCCCTTTCCCTCATCCCGGTGGGGGCAGATACGGGGGCGTGTGCGTCACCGGGGGCTTCCGTTGGTATCAGCGACAGGGCGCCTCCATGTTTGATGTACTTGCGCATGTGCGAAGGCTTGCGCATGGGTAGAAGGTGTCCGGCGGCCATGTTAGGGTGGCGTGCAGAGTCGCGCATGTACAGGGCGTCGCGCATGCACAGACGCATCAGCGGTGGCCATTGAAGGCCAGGAGAGCAACAGCGGCCATTATAGAGTTGCGCAAGAGCAGTTGTGCAAGCGCACATGGCCCCAATGCTAAAGAGCTCCACAGGGGACTACAAGATCCAGCAGCAACAGGGGCTGCCATACATGTGATCCTCAGCAGCCAATTGCATGGCAGAGCTTCCCCTGAGGAGAAAGATACAATTGGGTGCGCTGAGTGCTTGCTAGTCTGTTGGAGCTGGGATGCAGAGAGAGTAGGTTGTATGTACAGGGAGCAGGTGGCCCCTGTACCAGGCCAGATACCCCCTCAGGCCCTAGCTAGACCCCAACTCACCCTCGGCTTGTGGCTGCTACAGGGACTCCCCTTAGGATAGGGACAGGGTCAGGTAGAGCCAACATAAGTGAGGGTTATAGCCAAGAAGTGTATATCTTGGTATTGGTGATAAACAGTGTTCGACAAACCCAGTCACCAGGTCGCACCGGGCGAGTGGATATTGCCGACTGGCGATTTACAAATCCCCTGCTTGAAGAAGGGAGAAGAAAAAAAATCCCCATGCCTGATTGGCTCTCGCTCACTGCCAGGACTTTTTTTTTCTCCCTCTTTTGTTTGTGTGCAGCCAGGCCCGCCCTGCCTTTTCTACAGAGAGGTAAGTACAGTATCATGCCCTCATGCCTCCCACCTGCCCCGTGTGTGTGCGCGTTTGTTTATTGTTTGCCCTTCTGTCCTGTGGCGGCTGCTCGTGCGGTGTCCCCCCTTCCATCCCCGTGGTTTCCTGCCGAGAGCGGGAGGTGGTAGCAGGAGGTGCGGCCGCCGGAGCACATGGTGCGCCCACCGGAGCGGATGATGCGGCCGCCGGAGCGGATGGTGCGTCTGCTGGAGCACATGGTGCGCCTGCCGGAGCGGGAGGAGCTAGCGGGGCTGCGCCCGCTGGAGAGGGGGAGCTTGCGGCAATGTGTTTCCCTTGCGTCCCGGTGATCAGTCAGTCACCCACCCAGTCAGTCAGTAAGTAACCCACCCAGTCAGTTAGTCACCCACCAAGTCAGTCACCCACCCAGTCAGTTAGTCACCCACCCAGTCAGTCAGTCAGTCACCCACCCAGTCAGTCAGTCACCCACCCAGTCAGTCAGTCAGTCACCCACCCACCCAGTCAGTCAGTCAGTCACCCACCCAGTCAGTCACCCACCCAGTCAGTCACCCACCCAACCACCCAGTCAGTCAGTCACCCACCCAGTCAGTCAGTCAAGTCAGTCAGTCAGTCACCCACCCACCCAGTCAGTCAGTCACCCAGTCAGTCAGTCAGTCACCCACCCAGTCAGTCACCCACCCAGTCTCTGTCTCGCGCACTCTGTCTCGCGCACTCTGTCTCGCGCACTCTGTTTCGCGCACTCTGTTTCGCGCACTCTGTCTCTCGCACTCTGTCTCTCACACTCAGTCTCACACTATGGATCTGGATATCTTATTTACCCTATATATCTTAACTGCCCTATACCTACACCGAAATAACCTATACTGCTTTCTTCCAGATCTGACTCGCGAGCTTCACACGGGAGACATCGGAATCCCCCCTAACCCAGAAGACAGGAAGGGAACACCTCCCCTCCAACTTATAACATTGCGGGAATGAGGGTACCTGGACATTGAGGGACTGCGGATCAGGTAAGATCCCAGGTGGGATGGCTGCTTTAGATATTGTGAAGCGGGGGCATCCAAACACTGGTTAAAGGGTGCAGGAAACTAGTCATTCACATCTGGCTATTTTTTGTAAATCCGACATTTGCACACACATACACACACACATACACACACACGTAACCAGGACTAATTGTAGTATAATGTAATACAATTAATAAACTTTTGTCAAAAACGAATGTTGTTCTTACTAGGAATTTATTCAATGTAGTTTTATTTTTTTAAAGCGGGCCTGGGGGCAGGCCTGGGGGCGGGGCTTGGGGCAGGGCTTGAGGCTGGACTAGGGTGGGGTTGGGGGCGGGACTAGGTGGCGAGTAATTTTTTTTTGTTCGGCGGGTAGATTTTTGGGTGATTTGTCGACCACTGGTGATAAAGACTGGATTGGATTACACTCTGCTGGCTAGCAGAGATAAGAGACATTCACAAGGTGGATCACTCTAAGCGGGAGACATCCATCGCAGAGGCGGATCACCACGTGGGATCATCCTTTTGGAGCAAGGGATCCCAAGTACAGTTTCTCTGCGGGCCCGGGTGTGGACACACCCGGCAGGTACCTTCATCATACACCAAGTGCACCAACCCTCATCTCAATTTAGTGGGCAGCGCTGTCTCACACTGGGGTGGGAGGGGGACTCTTGGGACACTTGAGTATAGGGTATGAGGTTAAGCCTACGAGGCTTAGTGTTACAGGGTGACACTGTTGATGTTATTATTGTTAGGTGTTCTGTGTATCATCTGCATATAGTAAACTGTTATACTTATACTCTGGTGTATGTGGTTACTGTATGTGGGTCCGTGTCAGGGGTTATTGTACACTCTAGGATCCTGCACAGGTGGAGGCGCTGTAAGTACGTTCCAGGATACACCCCAGGCTCTCACTGGTGGAGGCTCAGGCCTCCTGTGAGCCTAACAGGTATTGCACCACACCTGGTAATGCATGTAGATTTCCCCACATGTCCCTATCTGCGATTGGGGGGTGTTACACTAGTAAGACACCGACAGTGACAGGCTGTCCTATGGGGTTTTCCCCTTCCTCATGCTGACTTCCTGAGTGACAGGAGTGGTGGTACATGTGCTGGGCCCTCCCTCTTTGAGCTACAGGAAAGAAGTGTCTAAATTATAGTATGAAGTTCAGCCCCTTAGGGGTGGGTCCTTCGGTCTGTGATTGGGGTTCCAAACTATCTCTTTATGGGGTAGGAGCTCTGAGCTCTCCTCCCGGCTGGGAGAGAGAAACATATGCTCAGTCCCTCATGGGCTGAGGCACTAATTTAATCCAGAGAGGCCTCACTATTACCAGTAGGCCAGTACCATCCAGAAGACAGGGATCTACCTTATCAACTAAAACATTCGCTGTAACAAAATCGCAGTATAAAGATCACCCGAATTTATACTTCTGGCTCTGTGGCAGTCTGTGTGGAGACAGTATTGTGAGTAAGGACTGCAATAGCGGGGGCCGCCTTCAGCCTTGCTGAAGCCCCCTATTTCTGGAGGCGCTGTCACCAAGAAAATGAACCGGAGGAATCCCTAAAAGTCTACCTGTCTTCCCCCACACCATCGTGGGTACCTCAGCTCCCCTGTGCCAAACAGGTAACCAGCATTACACCTACAGTGGCGGCCGATCTGAGTCTAAGTCGGCTAGATCCGCGGCTCTCAGATTATCCCAGTTAGGAGCGTTTTTTTGTCATTTTTGCCCCGAGGGAACTGCGTTATTTTCGCGCTCGTGATATTAGCATTTTATTCTCGCTGTCTGCAATACTGCAATGCCGTGTAAAAACTCAGGGGGGCGTTTGCGAGCTGTTGTCTTGGAAGTCTAATACCTTCGCGGTTCAACCTACGTCAGTACACAGTCTGTGTGTGCGCGCAGTAATTCTAAATTTGCATATTTAAAGTATACATGCATTTGCAGTGCTGTTCTGCAGTACAGTATGTCTCATTTGAAAATTGTTGAAACGCATAGGCGTGTACTGTACTGTAACAGTGTCACATTTCAGCATATACAGCGCTCTCCCCTCGCTCAGGATAATTAACTGCACTGCAGGGTATTTCAACTTCTTATCTTCTCTACAATGCAGTACATCTCTCCCACACCATTCCTTTGAACGTGTGTCTGGTTTCAATCACATTCCTGCTTGACAGCAGGAATTTACTGCGCATGCACCTGTAACTGTGCCCACCACTGCTTGCTTGCTTGCCTGAGTGAGTGACCAAAAAAAAAAAAAAAAAAAATTTTTTATTGTAATTTTTTTTATTGTAATTTTTTTTCTCCACAAGCCTGCAAAAACCATCTTACTGTATTACGATATTCAATCTGTGCTGTAGCTTTTGACTGCGACCCTGTGCGTTTGACTGCACAAGGTTGATTTGTGTGCTTTTTACGTACTGTATTTGGGGGTGTATTATTATGATGAACTGCCTTTTGAAATTAAAGTATGTCTTTAGCTTTGAACTTCATGCAGCTGTACCCTGTAGCCCCCTCCCCCACGAACACTAGCTCAAGGATTTGAAATTCCATGGAGTCGTTCATTTTCTGAATCTTGCCATTGTGTTCTTAATCCGTCCATAGCCGAGCTACAAAACCTCACTGCACCTGCGTGTAATCCTTTTTGAGATGGGAGCTGCTTACTGCGCATAGGTCACCCAACCCCCCCTCTCAACAGAGTCGTTAATTTACTGAATCTTGCCATTGTGTTCTGAATCCGTCCATAGCCGAGCTACAAGGCCTCACTGCGCCTGCGTGTAATCCTTTTTGAGATGGGAGCTGCTTACTGCGCATGAGTTACCCAACCCTCGACCCTCTCCACAGAGTCGTTAATTTACTGAATCTTGCCATTGTGTTCTGAATCCGTCCATAGCCGAGCTACAAAGCCTCACTGCGCCTGCGTGTAATTCTCTTTGAGATGGGAATTTTGAGGCTTGTTTACGGCAACGCTTTGGAAAATCCCTTCTCGAATTTGATTTGCACAGAGCATCACCTCTCTATGTGCCTGTGTGTAATCCTCTTTCGGATGGGAGCTAGTTTATTCCTGTTCATGCGCCTGTAACTTTACCCACCACTACTTGCTTGAGTGCCCCCCCAAAAAAATTTTAATTATGATTTTTTAACTGTTATTTTATCCACAACCCTGCAAAAACAATCTTGATATTACAATATTAAATCTGTGCGCTTGCCTGCACATGGTTGATTTGTGTGCTTTTTATGTACTGTATTTGGGGGGTGTAGGGATCAAATTACAGTATTATGATGAACTGCCTTTTGAAATTACTGTACTCTACAGTATGTTATTTCTTTGAACTGCTGCACAACTAATCCTTCATCCCTCCCCCACGCACACACAAACTCTTATCGGCAGACACCTCCACAGAGTCATTAATTTTCTGAAGTTAGTTAGTCATTGTGTTTTTAATCCGTCCCTAGCCGAGCGTCAATCGCCTCACTGCGCCTGCGTGTACTCTAATCCTTTTAGAGATGGGAGCTTGCTGCTTACTGCGCATGAGTCACCCAACCCCCTCTCTCCACAGAGTCATTAATTTTCCTAATATTGCCATTGTGTTCTTAATCCGTCCATAGCCGAGCTACAAAGCCTCAGTGCGCCTGTGTGTAATCCTCTTTGAGATGGAAGCTAGCTGATTACTGCACATGACTCACCCCACCACCCCCCCCCCCCAACCCTTTGAGGCTTTGTTTACAGTAACGCTTTGGAAAATCCCTTCTTGATTTTGAAATGTAAATCTGATTTGCACAGCATTGTGGGAATTGAGAGTTAAAAAAACCATTTACTGATTCATGTTGTTTTGTCATTCATTCTTATTCATTGGTGTACTGTAGGGGTGTGGGGGGTGGGTTTGTGGTTGTTGTCAATGATTATGATGAGCAGGAATGTGAATACATATTTATTTTATTTTATCAGGAACCAAAAAATACAAATATAAAAATAATCATGAATAATACATAATGCAGTCTTTATTAAGTTCTTCTGGCAGATTCAAATTGGATAAACATTTAGAAAACATTTGTAAAACATGGATTAACATGAATAATGCACATTTCTAAGAATATTATTTAATAATATATACTGTAATGTATAATATAAGATTATATATATATAAGATAAAGACGGAAAAAATTATATTACTATATATATATATATACAGTAGTTACAGTTTTTTCTTTACAGAGAGAGCAGCACCAGCCATCAGGTTAAGGTACATATATATATACATATATATGCTGGGTGACAATGGGGAAAGACAGGGTTGCAGACCTGTCTAAGACATGCAAATGAACATACAGTAATATTTACAGTTGCTATATATATATATATATATATATATAGTAATATTATTTTTTCCGTCTTTATCTTGTTCCTCATTCTGTGTACAGTACAGTAGTTCATTGAGAGAGGAGAGGTTTTGTGTACATCATTACTGCTGTTTATATACTGTACATTTGACTATACAAACAGATTAGACTGGACACAACACCCCACCTCCCCCCAGGCCACCCTTTTTTCCTGAAACGACAAGAAAACAAAAAATGTGTGCAGTTATGTGCGTACTGTATTATGGCATTGTGTGTTGTGTAGTACTACTGTACATGGCTGGTGCTGCTTTCTCTGGAAAGAAAAAAATTGAGCAGTTAGTAGGCAGTTACTGTAGTACTGTCAAACTAGTCTATACTGGAACTACTGTATACTACGACTACTGTAAAATACTATGTACCTTAACCTGATGGCTGGTGCTGCTCTCTCTGTAAAGAAAAAACTGTAACTACTGTATACTCTGACTATTGGGAAAGAAAAAATCTGTGCCATACTTACCTGTATCATACTGTACTTACAATACTACAGCACAGTACTACTTTCCTGATGCTTGCCCATTATGCGCGATCAAAATGGGCAACACAGTGGCAATATGGTCTATATATTTATTGCAGCATTCCACGGTGAGTACATCGTTCCAAAAACTCATTATGCCTTTCAACAACTCGTCCTTTTTGGAGGGTTTCGCCATATGGTCCTTCAGCTGATGCCAGACCATTTCGATCGGATGGAAGTCTGGCGATCTGTCATTGGAAAAAAAGGACAATTAGTTTAAGAGATACAGTACACAGTAAAAACAGTGGGGAAAAAATGAGACACGGTTACCGCACTTACTCCCCTGGCGTCTTCATCCAGTTGATACCGCCCTCAAGGATATGGGCTGTTGACGCGGTGTGCTTCGGATCGTTGTCCTGATAGAAGCGGTGACCATTGGGGAACTCGCGTGTGATGTATTGCACTCATCTCAGGGACAATGTTGTATTGGAAGAAAGCTTTATTCATGATTCCTATAGCAAGAAAAGAAAAGTGCTCAAAAAACTGCACAATAGTACAGTACAGTGCATACAGTAAGGCTACACTAGTAAAGTACAGTGCATAAGGCTACATTATATTTCATATATTTTACCTTCAAAGATGACAATGCATCCTGGTCCACACCTAGAGATGGCACCCCACACATGCAGCTTCACGGGGTGTTTTGGCAGTGGCTTCAAAGATATGCGGCCTTTTTTGTTGAATGCAAAGCTTGCAAATCTCTCCAGCGACACAGTAGACTCGTCAGTGAAGATGCAATCCTGGACAGTTTCCCCACTGTCGATCCATGCCTGGGCCTGGACCACTCTTTTGATTTTGTTTGCGTCCCTTATCATGGGGTACGCTCTGTAATGACAAGGAATAAATAATTTTAGCGGTACAGTACAGTTTCCTAAACAACACTTTTACCTCCTGTACTGTCCAGTACTAACTTCACACGTCCATATTTCCATCCAATGCTGCGTCTCATCTTCTTTATGCTGGTCTCGGATACAGTGAGATTGTGATTTTCCTGCAGAGTGTATTTGACCCTTAATGCACTCTTCTCATCATTCTCCTCACTTATTTTGTCCACCAGAAGAGTTGTCTCCCTACAATGTAAAGAAAAACAATCCGGTAAGTAAAATTATTAGAGACAGTAGATCAACAGGATACAATATATTGTTCTATTAATATGCAGCAATATAAAAAATATATATATACTGTTGTAATATAAATATAAATATAAAATATATATATATACAGTTGTAATATAAATATAAATATACAAAATATATATACTGTTGTAATATAAATATAAATATACAAAATATATATACTGTTGTAATATAAATATAAATATACAAAATATATATACTGTTGTAATATAAATCAACAGAAATAACAAAAATATTAGATACAGTACTGTAGGTGTACAGTACATTTTTTGATCTAAATTTTTTTTTAATGTTATATAAATATACTTACACTGGCGACACACTTTATTCGAGCTCGGCTAGTCCCACGAATTCGGGTATACTCAGGTGTATTGAGGTTTGTGACTGTTTTCTGCCCGAGTGCATTGCGTTATTTTCCAGGCAGGGATTGAAGCATTTTATTCCCGCTGGCTGCAATACTGCACAGTATATATATATATATACTGCATTACAATTCATGAATGTATGCCATCTGGTAGACACGCGAAGCATTGCAGCCTATTAAATCCTAATCATTATCATTTAACAGATCAGCCGCCCGTCAGCCAGGCATGAACCATGGCTGGGAAGGCAAACGCAACGGGGCTTGTCTGAGGTGAGGAGCGGCGCATTCCAGGTATCTGCCAGGTACATACTGGGTATTTGCTCGAATAAAGTGTGTCGCAGCAGTACACGTTAGTTACCCTTGGTGCCCTTTCGCGTTCTCGTTTTTTTACGTGTGCATGATAGCTCACGGTGGTTGCTGGCACAATGAGGCCAGAAGTAGCTAACCAGCATTGGTTAGCAGCAATTCGGTGTCCGCTCGTGTACATCTCCTTAATTCGCATGCTGAGATCCTTGGAAATCTTTTTAACAACCATTGCTGTGAGTAGAAAGAAATATAAACACAAGAATGTATATTCGATGTTTAGTCGATGTGTATTCAATGTGCAGTGAATCCACAAAATGGATGGTGTATTTATACGGTAATGACTCACATTAGAATACGCCCACTTTCAACACCTGTACCTCGCTGCCATGCATAAAAGGTTACACACTTTGCATAGCCCACCACTCGATGATCTTTATCTGAACTTGCCCTTGTCCAGATACTGCATTATGCCATCTGCTTCCATGGATCAACCCTGATTCTACGGACGCAGGAACCCACTCGCCTCTGCCGTGCCTGTCGAGCAGAAAAAGCGAAAGGCGGTTGCCGTTTCCACGCCAAGGCAAAAGCGACAGGCTAAGGCCAATAAAGAAAACCTTCTGCTGACCCCAAAGGCTAAGGGTTCTCATAGACGTCAGCCTTATTATTTAAAGAAGATATATGGTGATGTACTTTCGACGCAAAATGATTGGCAGCCAACCCATCGAACCCGCAGACCACTTCCTCACATACGCTTCGACGACTCTGCCGCCACTGTCCCGGAAATCTTCAGCCCGTCTTCTCCACCCCTCGTCCTCGACGCTACCGCCACCCTCCCGGAAACCCACAGGCTATCCTCTCCAGTTCTATCCGACGACGCTGCCTCTGAAATCCACGGGTCACTTTCTCCTTTGCTCTTAGACGACTCTGCTTCTCGCCCGGAAATCCAAAGGTCACTTTCTCCATCCCTCTTCTACGACGCTGCCGCTTCTCCTCTACCAGATATCCACAGGTCACCTCCTCCACCCTTCTTCGACGACACCGCTTCTCTCCATGGAACCCCCATCTCATCCTCCATTGCACCCATCCACCCAGATGTCCATACGCCATGCACAAGAAGCAGCTCGTTAGACCGGATGCCGAATGGGATAAGTGTGGATCTCCCCGGGAACTCTATTGTGCTGGCAAAGATACTGCACCGACACACTTTATTCGAGCAAATACCCAGTATGTACCTGGCAGATACCTGGAATGCGCCGCTCCTCACCTCTGACAAGCCCCGTTGCGTTTGCCTTCCTAGCCTGGGTTCATGCCTGGCTGACGGGCGGCTGATCTGTTAAATGATAATGATTAGGATTTAATAGGCTGCAATGCTTCGCGTGTCTACCAGATGGCATAAATTCATGAATTGTAATGCAGTATATATATATATACTGTGCAGTATTGCAGCCAGCAGGAATAAAATGCTTCAATCCCTGCTTGGAAAATACCTCAATGCACTCGGGCAGAAAACAGTCACAAACCTCAATACACCCGGGTATACCCGAATTCGTGGGACTAGCCGAGCTCGAATAAAGTGTGTCGCCAGTGTAGATCTGCTTCTGGAGACAATGCTAAATGTGGAGCAACGGATGCTACATATGGATCAACGGATGCTAGATATGGATCAACGGATGCAACATATGGATCAACGGATGGATCGACGGATGGAGAAGATAGAGGCTGACATAGCGGGTATACATCATTTGCTCGGTGTTAATGCCCCTGTTTCCCCGACGCCAGAGCAGGGGGTGACATGGATGTGATGAATGGTAGCATCGACCCCCTTCCATCACCAAGCGCACCCTCTCCACCAGAAGATGTAGTGTACATGTATGCCGTTGAGGAGGACATGACAACACCATCAAGACCACGCCAGGAGACAACATGGCGACTAGGACCGGAGGAAAGCTTCCTCCCAGACAACCTACCATTGCCCGTCGCCTCAAGCACACCCGCTCGCAGAAGACCTACATTCGCTCGCATCGATACGGTGCCCGACATCACCCTGTGCGATCTGCCACCGGCGCTCAGGGAGAAGTATAGGGTGATAAGTGCACCCCACAAGTATGCCTTGTTACTTTTTAAGCACCATGTTCCCATCTCGTTCTACTGCGACTGGGCCTTCAGAGTGAACTACGAAGGAAATCGCGTAAAAAAGGCGCTTCCAGCCAATTTAAGAAAGAAAATTCTGTAGGAAATGCGGCGCTTTTATCCAATTACAGATCCTGTAATGAAAGGCGTTCGAGACTTCATTAATGGCGTTTTGCGCCATGCAAGGAATCGGCCATGGACGGACAATGTGGTGGACTTTCTGGTTTAATCACGGGAACTTTAAGACCATACTGTTGTGCTGAACTGTGCTGTACATGTTTTGACCTGCTGAACTTAAATAAAGGAGATGTTGTTGTGTGTTTTGTAACTTGTATTTATACAGAAATATTTTAACTTGCTGTACACACACACAGGACCTGCACAATTCCAGTCCCTGAGGGCCGCAAACAGGCACGGTTTTCAAAGGTTACCCTGAAAACCAGGCCTGTTTTCTGCCCTCGAGGACTGTACTGGTGCACACCATCCCACTGTATATGTTTTGACTTGCCGTTCTTTAATAAAGGAGATGTTGCGTTTTGTATATTTTATGAATAAAAAATTTGTTTTTAAAACATGTGACTGTAAACCATACTGACTGACATAAATGTTTTCACAACTGTAGCAGTAAACCATACACCTGTTGATGTTTTGAATTGCTGTGCACTTAAAATGTTTCTACATTGTACAGTATTTGTAAATAAATGTTTTTGTACTTACTCCACCAATAAAAGAACATGTTGATTTGTTTTACATTGTTCCATTGGCTCCTTTGCTACTGTAAAAAAATACAGTATTTCTAGAATGTACACTACTGTCCAGGCACACAGTACTGTAGGCATGCTCAGTACAAGAGTATTAAAAAAAATAGAAGACACATACAGTACTGTACTGTACTGTATGTACTGGCACTGTATAGAAGACACATACTGTATGTACAGTACGGTAATACATGTAGAATAAATGCATAGTTTTTATTTTTTCGTGTTTATTACACAGTATACTGTTTATAAAAAAGTATTGTATACTGCACGGCCGGAAAACATCAGCATACTGTTTCAGGTACAGTATTCTATCCTAATCAATAACAACGGCAACTAAACTGTAGACTCCGGTACGTGGGTTTTTCAATCCGATTCAGCAATGTGCAGGCATTGTTACACAAAGCGATATTAGCGATAGAAATCCCTCCATTAGCCGTTTTCTTTTCTGAGGAAAAACAAAAAGAAAAGTTTTACTGTAATGGTCAGCCCCCTAAAGAAGTTCTCAGCCAGTCCCACCAATAATTTTCTCGGGGGGCGTCTCCTGTTCACATGCGCATGCGCCTACCATCGATGTAATGACACGCATATGCGTTTCAAGAAGGTTCCAATGCGCATGCGCCTAGCGTTCCACCAATTGTTCAGTATCTGCAGTACAGTACTGTAGAAGCCGCTCAGCCAATGATATTGCTTACAGGAGAATCGCTTGACTTTTGAATCGCACCGATATTGATACTGTATTGTCAAAATAAAATAAACACCGAAAATAATACGGCAACAATACTCACCAAAGAATTTCCCATTCAGCTGGCGCCGGCGCCAGTCCACTGCCAGTCCAGTGTTCTTGATCATCCATGTCGATAGTTTGCAGCGGGACTAGTCCACCTGTAGTCAGCTGATGAGGCTGGAAATTGCTTAGGTACATGCAAGCTTGATTGAAACTGCACGGGAAATCCGGCTCAGGCGTTCTGGATAGACAGCAAGGGTTGTCACTGACGGTGGGACCGTTATTGGAAGCCGGTGCCGGTGCATTGCTTGGCAGCGACTGTCGTTTCTTAGTTGGTTTTAACACGACCCTTCGCCTTTTGCCGTCTGCATGATCATAGATACAGGAAAAAGCCGGTGATACACACCAATACCCTCCAACAAATTGTGGCTCAATACGATAAAAACAGGGATCGCTACATAACCTTTTCCTTATTGCACGCTTCCACGTATGAGGAGCTGGCGAAAATTTGTAAAAGTCATAGTTTTCGATAAAATACAGATACATTTGTACAACTGTTGCCATCTTATCATCTGTTGCATTAATCGCGGCCCATATCAAATACGCGTAACTTCTGTCGGGTTTTTGGAAAACGGGCTGCACTTGAACACTCATGGCGGGCGGCGGGTCTCTGGAGAATACTGTAACTGAAACTGGTCTTTGTCTTTCTTTAATATGAAAAGCCTAAATTGATACATTTTTGCAACCTCTTCCTTCAGTCTCAAGGTCAAGTTACAATAGCACACTGTGGTCTTTTTTAAACGAAACACCTGCAAGTCGACACATTACTGAAGCGCATGCGCATTACAATTCATGAATATCTGCCATCTGGCGGACACGCGAAGAAGTGCAACCTATTAAATCCGAAGCATTCTCAATAAACGCATCAACCGCGCATGACCCGTGGCTGAGAACGCAAAATGAATGCGGCATGCTCCAGGTGAAGTGCGTCGCATTCCAGGAAAAAGTCAGGGAAAAACCGGCGATATGTTAGACTCAGATGAGCCGCAGCAGTAGCAATAGCCATGACTAAATCTCTCAGAGGGGGGCGAGAGGGAACATGTGCTACATAAGCAAGCACACAATGGAGCAAATTAACATTCATTCTAAATCACATAGACTCAGTGCACCCAGGCCCATATTTAGGCATAGGCCTACTAAACCAGGGCTTAGGGTGGCAAATATCAGGGGGCGGAAAATTTTGTGGCTGCCGGTGTGGCGGTTACAGAGACTCCGCTCTCTTCCCCACAACAATTAAACTGATTGCCAGGGGAGAGCACGGGGCCTCTGTATAGGTCTCTTAGATCCTCCTGCAGTGTCGCCCTCCTCCTTCTACAGGGTTGCGTCGTCATTTCACGTTATAATATAATATATAATACTATAAACACACCGGCACGGAATGTCGCGGTGTAGTTTGATGCAGCGACACTGCAGGAGTATGAGAACTGGGAGCCAAAAAGGTAATTGCCAATGGTGACAAAATTCTAAAACTGCACCTGAGCACACCATATTATAATCATTTATTTGTAAAGTGCGAACATATTCCGCAGCGCGTTACCACAAGGTACAGAGGTTTGATCATTACATAAACAGTTACATACAAATAAGGACAAGCATTCACCGACAGATACAAAAGGTAATAAGAGCCCTGCTCATGTGAGCTTACAAACAATATGGATTACTTTGGACTCAAAGCGGTAAGAAAAACATTTAGGATCCTATGCAATAAGCGTTCATAAAAAAAATCATCGGGCCGTTTAATTTGTCAGTTTTTTTAGCGTTGCTATCATGGTATTCAGAAAGCTTTGATTACCTGTGAGCAAAATTCCCAAAACGGGCGAGTATCCAACGATGTGATGATCGCCTCTCTAAAAAGGCCTTACCAGGCCTTCTTTCTTTCAGCTGCAGAGAGAGCTGCACAGAGAATGCCGCCTCTCCCGGCGCATATCTTGCCAGCGATCCAAAGTTTTTAATATAAAATCTAATACTAGTGTAGATGAGCAGGGGGTCTCTGGAGCAGAACCGCATTGATTTGAGGTCAGGGAACCCCCTGCTTCCCGAGATACAGGCCCCGTCATGGGACATTTAAATGCATAGGAGATACCTGCACCCCATAACGGGGCCTGTATCTTGGGAAGCAGGGGGTCACCGGACCTCAAATCAACGCGGTTCTGGAAGGAAGAATACCACACACCCACAGCAGCGGAGGCGTGCCCAGAGGGTGGTAGTTAGCGTTGCCGGGTCTGGGCTGTAGATAGAGGGTTAGTTGGTATACTCGCCGTGTCCTGGGCAGGAGATAGCAGAATCGTTGAAGTTCGTAAGTCAAGGTCCGGGGTTAGAGAGAGCAGCGTAGTCAGTATCCGTAAAGCCGAGTTCAGGGTTAGAGAGAGCAGCGTAGTCAGTATCGGTGGAGCCGAGTTCAGGGCTAGAGAGGTACACGAGGTCGAGGGTATGCCAAAGTCCAATTCCAAAGAGACTGAAAGACAATAGCAAGGCACAAGACACTAGACAGCACTACGCTACGAGGAATTATGCTGAGCACTGACTGTGAGTTGAAACCGGATATTTAAGGGACCAGAAACCAATAGGAGAGGGGGCGGAACTGAGGCGGGGTCCCAGCGAGGACAGGGATAAGGTGCAGGAGACAAGGAGGTCATTAGTACTTGCCGCGCGGCTCGTGATCGTGGCGCGACGTCCCGCGTGCAGGCCGTGCTCGCAGAATGCGTTACGCGAGTTGAGCTCTGTGGAGCGTGCACAAGAGGAGCGGGAACGCGCGCGCTCTGTAAGGAAAGTGGGGTTGCGTGTATGGATAGCGGGGTCAGCGGAGGCAGCATGTGAGGATTCGCCATCCTGGTGTGCAAAGACTGTCTCCTCAACTCTCAGGCACTTCTGCAGCAGACACTCAAGTTGCGCAATCTCCTGGTCCTGTGACGCGCGCACGGATCCTGCGCTACCTGTTCCTGCTGTCACGGACCCTGATCCCGCCCCTCGCCCTGTCACATGTCGTGGATGCTCCTCCAGCCTCCCTGCTGACGCTTGAGTCAGGCCGCGCCCCTCGACCTCCGTGACGTGCGCGTGTCGGCGCGATGGGTCCCGCCTCCTCTGCCCCCAGGAATCGGCGTGGGAGTGACATGTTACCCAGACTCTCCCCCTTGCACCTCACATCACTCTCCCCCCTTGCACCTCACATCACTCTCCCCCCTTGCACCTCACATCACTCTCCCCCCTTGCACCTCACATCACTCTCCCCCTTGCACCTCACATCACTCTCCCCCGTTGCACCTCACATCACTTTCTCCCCCCTTGCACCTCACATCACTCTCCCCCCTTGCACCTCACATCACTCTCCCCCTTGCACCTCTCATCACTCTCCCCCCTTGCACCTCACATCACTCTCCCCCTTGCACCTCCAATGACCCCCCCTGCACCTCAAATCACCCACCTTGCACCTCAAACCACCCACCTTATACCTCAAATGACCCCCCTGCACCTCCAATGACCCCCCCTGCACCTCCAATGACCCCCCTGCACCTCCAATGACCCCCCTGCACCTCCAAAGACCCCCTGCACCTCCAATGACCCCCTGCACCTCAAATCACCCCCCCATCACTTCAAATCACCCCCCTTGCACCTCAAATCACCCCCTTTGCACCTCAAATCAGCCACCTTGCACCTCAAATCACCCCCCTTGCACCTCAAATCACCCCCCTTGCACCTCAAATCACCCCCCTTGCACCTCAAATTAGCCCCCTTGCACCTCAAATCACCCCCCATGCACCTCAAATCACCCCCCCTTGCACCTCCAATGACCACCCCCTGCACCTCCAATCACCCCCCTGCACCTCACATCACCCACAGGGCCCCAACAGAAATCATGGGGCCCGGGACAAATGAAAGGAGCAACCCCCCCCCCGAACCCATAGTGCACCTACCACGAAAAAATATCTTTTAGCGCTCAACTTTTACTTAACTGTTTTCTTATTGTGATACAGAAAAAAACATTACATCTCCCCCTGCTCATACCTCACCCCTCCCCTCCTCATACATCCCCCCCCTCCCTCTCCCTTCACCCACCCTCTCTCTCCCTTCTTCCCCCCTCTCTCTCCCTTCACCCACCCTCTCTCTCCCTTCACCCACCCTCTCTCTCCCTTCTTCCCCCCTCTCTCTCCCTTTACCCACCCTCTCTCTCCCTTCACCCACCCTCTCAATCCCTTCTCCCCCCCACTCTCCCTTATCCCCCTTCTGCCTCCTCTCTCCCTTCTGCCTCCTCTCTCCCTTCTGCCTCCTCTCTCTCCCCCCTCTCCCCCTTCTCCCCCCACCCCTTCTCCCCCCACCCCTTCTCCCCCATCCCTTCTCCCCCACCCCTTCTCCCCCCATCCCTTCTCCCCATCCCTTCTCCCCCCACCACACCACTACGTTTGCCCCACCCCACAGCAGCCCGTTTGCCCCCCCACCAGCAGCCCATTTTACACCCCCACCCCTGCAGCAGCCCGTTTTTTCACTCCCACCCCCCCCCCCCCTGTAGCCGTTACAGAGACACACACACACACACACACACCTTAGCTCAGCACCTCATCCCCGGTACTAAGCCTCACGGCTGCCGCATCCTCCTCACGTTGCTGCCCCCGCACACCGCCGCCGACTCGGGCACCGCAAAATCCGGGGGGGGGGGGGGAATCGCGGGAATTTTTTTAAATCTTTTTTTACACTTTTTTTTAAAAATGTATTTAATTAACTGGCGCCCGGCCGGAGTCATCGCCTGATTTAGGACAATAGCTGCTGAAACAGACTGGAACGATGTAGCCCTGGCTGCGACCTTCTGGCATTATTAGTCTATTAGAGTCCTTGAAAGATGAACTGGCAACGTACAACCGTCCTTCCGACTTGGAGGAACTCATCACTGCATTAAGGTGGATCACCGTATCCAGGAAAGGAGATCTGAAAAGCTGCATCATCGCATTTATTCCTCCCGGATTAATCCAGGTCATGTGAGCCAAACCGAAGCCCCTATCCCAGATACTTCTGAACCTATGCAGTTAGGGGGTACCTCTCTTTCCAAATCGGAGAAAAACTATGCCGCAAGAATGCTGGATTATGCCTGTACTGCGGTACCTCTGTTGCTCGACTGCTAAAACTCTGACTCAGGCCCTCATTCTCTCCCGTCTTGATTACTGTAACCTCCTGCTGTCCGGCCTTCCTGCCTCTCACCTGTCTCCCCTACAATCTATCCTAAATGCTGCTGCCAGAATCACTCTACTCTTTCCTAGATCTGTCTCAGCATCTCCCCTCATGAAATAACTCTGAGGATCAGCAGAAACCAATTCTTTCTCCTAAATATATTCTCTCTGCCTCCTCTTTTGGAGCTCTTAAGGACATTGTTTGTCAACAGAGTCATATTCCGTCCGGCATCTCGCCACCTCAAGACCCTCTCTTCACTTCTGCCCAACATAGAAAGAAGGTCCTTGAGTGGAGCCATTCCTCCAGATCTGCAGGTCATCCTGGCATCAAGAGGACACTGGATCTTATTTCTCTGACTTTTTGGTGGCCAGAGATGCAAAAGGATGTTAAAAATTTCGTAGCTGCATGCTCAACGTGTGCCAGGACTTAAACGCCCAGGACCTCTCCCTCTGGTCTTCTTCAGCCTTTCCCTGTTCCTGACCGGCCATGGACACACTTATCCATGGATTTCATTGTTGAGTTACCTATCTCTAAGGGTATGGACACAATTCTTGTGGTAGTGGACCGATTCTCGAAGCAGGCTCACTTCATACCCCTCAAGGGTCTCCCTAGTTCTCCCAGGCTTGCTGATGTCTTAATTAAGGAGATTTTTCGTTTACACGGGGTACCCATGGTAATCGTCTCAGACAGAGGCTCTCAGTTCATTTCCCGGTTCTGGCGATCTTTTTGTCTTCTGCTTGGTATAGCCCTTCATTTTTCTTCTGGCTACCATCCACAGACCAATGGTCAAACGGAGAGGACCAATCAGTCGCTTGAACAATACCTATGATGTTTTGTCTCTGACTCACGAGATGATTGGGCTGAACTCCTACCCTGGGCAGAGTTCGCCAACAATAACGCACGCAGTGATTCCACGTTAGAATCCCCCTTCTATGTCAATTATGGATTCAACCCTTCTACTCTTCCTATGGTGTTACCTTCCTCGGGGGTCTCAGCGGCAGATGAGAGGATTAAGGAACTATAGGGCCTTTGGAAAAGGATCCAGGTCAACATCAGACAAGCGGTCAGCAAACAGAAGATACAGGCAGATCATCATCGCAAACCTGCTCTGGACTTCAAACCTGGCGACAAGGTATGGCTTTCCTCAAAAAATATCAGGCTCAAGGTTCCATCCATGAAATTCGCACCCAGATTTCTTGGCCCTTACTCCATTTCTGAGAAGATCAATCCGGTTGCATACCGTCTCGATCTCCCTCCCGCTATGAGGATCCCCTCTTTATTTCATGTATCTCTTCTTAAACCCGTGGTCACTAATGATTTTTCAGTTCCAGTTTCTTCTACTTCACTGTTGATGGTCCAAGGTCAACCTGGATATGAGATTCAATCCATTCTGGATTCCATGATCTCCAGAGGATCTATGTGGTGCATTGGAGAGGCTTCGGTCCTCAAGAAAGGTCCTGGATTCCGAGCCACCGGGTTCACGCAGCTAGATTGGTGCATAATTTTCATATGAAATTTCCGGACAAGCCTTCGTGGAGTCGTCCAGAGGTCGTTCCTAGAGGGGGGGGGGATTTGCCATCCTGGCGTGCAAAGACTGTCTCCTCACCTCTCAGGCCCTTCTGAAGCAGACACTCAAGTTGCGCAATCTCCTGGTTCTGTGACGCGTGCACGCGCGGATCCTGCGCTACCTGTTCCTGCTGTCACGGAAACTGATCCCACTCTTCACCCGGTCACACGTCGTGGATGCTCCTCCAGCCTCCCTGCTGACGCATGAGTCAGGCCGCGCCCCGCGCCCTCCGTGATGCACGCGGGTCGGCGCGCGATGGGTCCCGCCTCCTCTGCCCCAGGAATCGGCGTGGGAGTGATGCACTACCCAGACTCCGCCCCCTGGCCTCCGTGACGTGTGCATGTCGGCACGCGACATGTCCTGCCTCTTCTGCTTCCAGGAATCGGCGTGGGAGTGATGCACTACCCAGACTCAGCCCCCTGGCCTCCGTGACACGCGCGGGATGGTGCACAAGCACTTTTGCACTCAACCCTGATTAGGCTGTTTCCTAGGGCACACCTGTGTGCACCAGCAGCCAATACTCTCCCATTTCCTGGTTCCGCCCTGGCTGGCTATCTTCCTTTATATACCTTCAGTCTGCTGTCAGTCATTGCTGAGCATAGTCGTTGTGACGCCGTGCCTTGCCACATCTAGTTCCTGAACCTTGCCTTGCCTTACCTTGCTTGCTGTTTAACCTCTCGTTGCCTGACCCTGCTAGTACCTTGGACTCCGCTTCTCTCTACTCTTGATCCGGCTTGTTTGACTACTCTCCTGGCTCCAGTCCTGACAATTGGCTAAGTACTCCTACAATCCGACTTTCTCCAATCCTGAACCTGGCTACGCACACCGACGATCCGCAACTCTCCAATCTTCAACTTGGCTTTGCACACCGACGATCCGCAACTCTCCACTCCTGAACCTGGCAAGTACCATTACTATTCTACTATCTGTAATCCTTTCCTGGCCTGAATGACTACTCTACACTCTAGGCGCGCCCGGGTGGCTGTGGGTCAGCGTTACTCAATTCCCTGCCTCAGCACTGCAGTCGCGCTTAGTTTGTGGTGAGCTACGCATTACACAGCAGCAGCTGCGGTACCATGAGTGGGTAAGGAGGGAGCAAGCCCCAAGGGACGTTCTCCCCGATTCCTAACAGTCTCGAACCGCGACATCATCACCTACAATCCAACGCCATCCACCTTGAAGACCAGCATCAGGTTAAAAAAATCTTCTTTCTTTAATTTTCTATCACCTTCTGTCTTCATCTGTAATTAGATTCTTCTTTTCTTTAATGTTCTTTCTTCATCTGTCAATCCAAAGTGCCCCATTTTAAATCCCCAAATGATGTTGTCTCTTCGTCTTCTTGTGGTGAAATGCGTCGTACAGGCCTTATATATGGCCTCTGACGTCACATTTTAGGGTCAGATAGTACAGCTCCAATCCAATTGGACGCTGTATCATGTGCCCGCCTATTTTTTTTTTCTTTAAGGATGTGATGTCATCTCCAAGAGAGGTACGTCACATCCTTAAAACCACATGGCTATATCACTGTCACGCAGTGCTCACCACAAACAAGGCGGGACCCCGAAGCTGAGGTGGGAATGGGTATAAACGCCACCCACAGCCATGAGGGCACGTCTGAAGTGTAGGTTGGTCGAGGTAGCCGGGTCGGGGTACGAGAGGTACGGGTCGTCATTATACTTGCCGGGGTCAGGGTAGGAGAGATCCGGATCATTGGAGGTGCTATTAGCCATGGTCAGGGTTGGAGAGAGGAGAGTTGTCGTTGTCCGAGTGCCGAGGTCAGGGTAAGAGAGAAGTGGATGGTCAGGAGTAGCCGGGGTCAGTACACAAACAAGGTTCAGCAAGACAAGGCAAGACTGTGGAGGCAGAGTAGTGGAAAACAGCAACGTAACAAGAACTACGTTCAGCCGAAGTGCCAGTGGCACAGCTGAGCATATAAGGAAGTGAGGAACCAATGGGAGAAGGGGTGGAACAGGGTTGCATCCTCAGCGGGAGCAGGGATAAGTAGAGATGCAGGAGACAGGTGTAGGCTATGGGAAGATGATCATACCTGTTGACGCGGAGCATTTGTGCGTTGCGCACACATCACGTGCATGCGCCGCGCGCCACTGGTGCACGAGCGCAAACCAGAGGCAGGACTTTCTGCCAGTGTCCCCGGCAGGGATCTGGGCGCAAGCCCGCGTCTGGCACTGCGGAGAGGAGGCGCGGGACCCGAGGAAGTGCCATCGAGGGAGGGGAGCGTGGACGACGGAGGAGGTAAGGCGGGAGCACGCCGAGGGCGGCGTGACTCCCGGTCCCTTACAGTACTCCCCCTTCAGGAGCAACCTCCGGGCAACTCCAAAAAGGCTTAAGGGGATATTTCCGATGAAAACATCGAAGGAGTCCGGGTGCATGGAGTTGGTGATGAGGGATCCAAGACCGCTCTTCTGGTCCAAACCCCTTCCAGTGCACAAGGTACTGGACTGCTCCTCTAGAAATCCTGGAGTCTACGATTGACTGGACCTCGTATTCCTGCTGTCCCTGTACAAGAAGGGGTGCTGGAGGTGAAGAAGAATCCGGAGAACGGGAGCTCAGGAAGGCAGGCTTAAGTAGAGATACATGGAACACGGATGGAATCCTCATTGACGGAGGAAGTTGTAGGCGATATGCCACTGGATTGATCCTTTCCAGTATGGGAAACGGGCCAAGAAACCTGGGTGCCAGTTTGAGAGTGGGTACTTTGAGCCGTATGTTACTGGAAGATAGCCATACCCTGACTCCTGGACTAAACTCTTGAATACTGCGACTGTGGCGGTCGGCCTGGAGCTTTTGTCTAGTAGTTGCGGATCTAAGATTCTCCTGGATATTTTTTCATGAGAGTTGCAAGAGATGAATTCTGCTGCCCGCCACTGGAACACCAGAAGAAGAAGAGGATAAAGGAAGTTGTGATGGATGGAATCCATAATTAATGAAAAACGGCGACTCCCGACTAGATTCATTCCATAGTTACGTAAATGTTATGCGCAAATTCGGTCCAGGGAAGGAGATCCGTCCAGTAATCCTGTGTATCCGAAACAAAGCAACGCAGATACTGCTCCAAGGTTTGATTGGTTCTCTCCGTCGGACCATTGGTTTGTGGGTGATAACCGTAAGAGAAAAGTAAGGAAATACCCATCTTTTGAGAGAGAGAATGCCAAAATCTGGAGACAAATTGTGATCCCCGATCGGAGACGATGGTTTGTGGAACCCCATGTAAGTGGAAGATCTCCTTTACAAAAATATCCACCAGAGTGGAAGAAGTAGGAAGACCTCTTAAAGGGATAAATGTGTCTGTTTGGAGAAACGATCAATAATGACAAGAATGGTGTTCATTTCCTTGGAAACAGGCAACTCAACAATAAAGTCCATAGACAAATGGTTCCAGGGACGATCCGGAATGGGGAGAGGGTGTAAAAGACCAGGTGGTTTGCTCCAAGGAGTTTTATTGCGAGAACAAGTGGAACATGCATGGCGAATTCCTTAATATCTCCTTGGATGCCGGGCCACCAGAAGGTTCGTTCGATGAGGTCGGTGGTTCTTCTGGTACCGGGATGTCCAGCAGACTTGGATGAATGACCCCACTCCAAGACCTTTCTCCGGTAACGTGGTGAGGTGAAGAGGCGGCCCTCTGGGACCTCGAAACCCACTGGAATACGGGATTGGTCCTGAAGGATGTTGTCCATTACTTCAAATGTGTTGGCAGATAAAATGTATTTGGATGCAAGAACTGTCTCCATATACAATGAGACAACATCCGTTGGAGATTCAGACTTGTCTTCGGTTAAGAACTGATGAGAAAGGGCATCGGCTTTCAGGTTCTTGGAACCTGGTATGAAGGAAATTATGTAATTGACGAGCACCTAGGGGACGAGCACATTCTATGTAGAGTAAATTCTTGAGGTCCGTTAAGATGGTGATCAGACTCTCCATATCCTCCAACATGTGCCTCCATTCTTCAAGAGCAAGCTTGATAGCCAGAAGTTCCCGGTTACCAACGTCATAATTTTGTTCCGCCGAAGAATTTTTTTTCAAAAAAAAGGTGCAGGGGTGGAGCCTGGCCTGTGGTGACTTCCTTTGAGACAAGATGGCCCCTGCCCCAAAATCAGATGCATCCACCTCTAAGGTAAATGGCAACTTGGGATCCAGATGAATGAGGGTGGTTGCTGATACGAAGGCTTTTTTCAGAAGATCAAATGCTTGAGTAGCCACTGGTGGCCAGGAAGCAGGATCCGCCCCTTTTTTAGTCAAGGTTGTGATGGGGGCTACCGTGGTAGAAAATTTCTGAATAAACCTACGGTAATAATTAGCAAAGCCCAAGAAATGTTGTATAGCTTTGAGAGTGGTAGGGAGTGGCCAGTTCATAACTGCCTTGAGTTTAGCTAGATCCATGGAGAACCCGGAGTCCGAGATGATATACCCCAAGAAAGCAGTGGAAATTTGATGAAATTGGCATTTCTCCAACTTGGCGTAGAGATGGTTCTTGCGAGGGCGTAATAGTACCTGTTTGACATGGCTGATGTGTTCTGGAAGAGACTTGGAAGAAATCATTATTTCGTCCAGGTAGACAATGAGAAACTGATTGAGAAGATCGTGGAAGATCTCATTGACAAAGTCCTGAAAGCCAGCTAGAGCATTACAGAGACCAAAGGGCATGACTAGGTACTCATAATGGCCGTTTCGTGTGTTGAGGGCCGTCTTCCATTCATCCCCCTGGCAAATCCTTACCAAATTATAGGCACCATGCAAATCTAACTTGGAGAAGATAGTTGAAGGCGATCAAAAAGTTCTGAGATTAATGGTAATGGGTATCGGTTCTTGAGGGTGATCTTATTAAGCCCACTATAGTCAATGCATGGGCGAAGAGATCCATTCTTTTTCTTGACCAAAAGAACCCTGCTCCGGCTGGAGACGAGGATTTTCGGATGAAGCCCCTGTTGAGAGTTTCCTGGATATAATCATTCATGGCCTTAGTCTCTGGAAGTGAGAGTGGATAAGATCTTCCTCTGGGAAGAACAGAACCTGGAAAAGATCAATCGGACAATCAAAAGGACGATGAGGCGGTAAAACTTTGGATCGTGCCTTATCAAAAACGTCCCGGAAATCTGCGTATATCTCGGGTAGGGTATGTGTCTCCTCTCCAGGGGTGACCAACCCACATATCTTTTGAACTGGAACCACACAGGTATCGGCACAATGAGTGCTCCATTGGATAGGTACTTTGTTAGTCCAGTCGATGCGGGGATTATGGCGTTGAAGCCATGGAAGGCCCAGGATCAGTTCGACGGAAGGTGTGTGAATCACATCCAGGTAGATTTCTTCCATGTGACCCTCTCCTACTAAAAGAAAGAAGGCGATCGTCTGTAGAGAGATGAAAGCCGGTTGCAATGGCCGACCGTCGATGGCTTCTAATCCTACCGGGATTCTCTTGCGGATGAGTGGGATGTTGATTCTCTCCGCAAAACCCTGGTCAATAAACTTACCCCCAGAACCTGAATCTATAAATGCCAACGCTGTGGCACAAAAACCCTCACCCGTAAGAGACACTGGGATCATAATTCTGGTCGGTAAGACTTTTTGGAGATAGGGGAAATGGAGATTGTTCCCAAAGAGATTCCCCTGTAACTCATTGGGAGTTGGCTTTTCCCGACTTGTGGGGGCAAAGGAGCGCTTGGTGTCCAGGATTGCCACAGTAAAGACAAAGTCTAGCAGTGTGTCGATGCTGCTTCCCGGACAGAGACAACTTATTTCCACCCAGTTGCATGGGTTCCAGAACGACCAAGGAAGAAGATTCTGGCATAGCAAAATGGAGGGCAGGCGACCTGGAAGGCAGTTGTCGGTGGCGAGAACGTTCGGATCTCGTTTCTTGCAGGTGTTGGTCTACGAGGATTCAGACAGCGATGAGTTCTTCCAGATCCGTTGGACGCTCTTGAGCGGTGTAAGGAATTGGGGAACACGTTCTTTGCGACGTGTTCCCTCCTTACCTTTCACAGCACAGACCTCCACTCTGGCACCATGCTAGCACCATGGGCAGCTCTTCTAGTGTGCCACGGAGCTTAATTCCGCCCCCTCGGACACATTGCGCTTCTCTCGCACGTGGCATGCACACGTGATGCCGTGCACCGCTCCCCAGTTGCGTGGCAAGTTCTCATCTAGCCCACTTGTCTCCTGCAGCCAATCCTTGCCTCCGCAGAGGCCGCGCCTCCGCTCCGCCTCCCTTGCTACTGGTTCCTGTGTGCTACAAACCCTGCACTTCCCTTCCTGCTTTGCTGAGCATAACTTGTTGTAGCCTTGAGCTCCTGCGTTTGTTGTGCCTTGCTCCTGTCTTGTGTTTCTTGCAGTTTGGATTCTATGTGTACCGACCCGGGTTGACTTTTGAATCGCTCTGGATATTGACCCCGGCTTACCCTCAACTCTGCTGACTTCTCCAACCCAGACCACGGCTATACGGACGTCCATGATTTTGACCTCTCCAACTCCAGACCACGGCTTAACGGACTTTGACAATTCTGACCTCTCCATCCCAAGACCTTGGCAAGTATCAAGAATAACCCACTCTCTCCAACCCAGACCCGGCTACATTGACAATCCACCTGCCAGGCATGGTTCCGCTGCTGTGGGTGCGTGATTCTATACTTCCCCACCTCAGTACCGGGTCCTGTCTTGCTCGCGGGCAGCGCAAGCATTACAGTATGCTCAGCCCAACGAACATGGACCCCCCTGAGGTGGGCCAAGCCCTGTCTTCTGTCTTAGTTATCAAAGTTTCCAAGCTGAACAATGGGGCAAAACACTGCACCAGATTGTTTAATAATATATTCCCATTAATACAAATGTGATGTTCTTGACTGATACTGTATATTGGGTGCAGTGTTTCTGCACCAGTTTTGTCGAGAGACTTTTGAGGCTATGTATTAAGGCTGCTACCGATTAAGTTTAGCCTTTTCCAGAAATAGAAATATAGATGCATTTATAAGTTATCTATCTATAAAAGTTTTGCTAGCTTATAAGAATTAACTAGGAAAACTATATACCTTATCCAGAAATAGAAGTACAGATGCATTTATTATTTATCCTTCTATAAAAGTATTGCTGGTTTATAAGAATTAACTAGCAATAATATGATTCTAGTCTTATCCAGAAATAGAAATTCAGATGCATTTATTATTTACCAATTTATAGAAGTATCTCTGGCTTATAAGAATTAATAAAATAATACTGGCAAAACTATTACTTAAGGAAATAGATGTGCAGATATGTATTCCAATAGGATACACATTTACACATGTATACCCTGGGTTATGAGAGTTATAGACACAATAGAGATGGCTTCAATCAAATAAACAGAAATGTATTAGAACAGCAAACAAAATATAACAATTACACGGTTGTACTAATTATACTTCCTTATAAGGTTTGTACTTATTACAGACCTAACAAAACAATACAATACAATTCATCCTATCTAACAATACATTGATATAAAACACAGATATATACAGATTTACTAGTGAACAAGAATTATGATCATAGCTACCTGAAATGATGTCTGTTGGAATTCCAACAGGTCTCTCGCTCCCTCCTGACTCTACTAACTGACTGACTCCTCTCTTTATATGTTTGTGTCTGCACATAGCTCAACATGTAAGAAGATTCTGATTGGTTGAGGAAAGATACTCAAACTAAATGATGTGTGTGTTTCTTTGATGTCTTGGGACTTTCTATTAATGCCCGATCCATCATGTACTATAATAAATAGTGGACAGGTCAACAGGTTCCCGAGGTCTAAATGTTAATTCAGAAACACAAGTGGTGTTTGAAGTTCTGGGGAACAAACAAATAATTTTTATACCAGGGTGTGGAGAAAACAAACTTTTTTTTGTCAACTTTCCCTCACTTTTTGCATCTCAATGTAATGTGTTCAATGTGCAGCTAATATTGATATCTACTTCAAAGACAGTTTCTGATTCCTGCACAAACGCAATCCTCTCGGGTAACAAGGCAAAACTGGTACAATTCTGGGGCAAAGTAAACGGCATCAGATGTATCAAAGACTAAATACTATTGATTTTAATGAGGATTTTTTTTTTATACAGGAAGTACAGATGTTTTGTTTCAGAATTGCACCACTACATACAATATGCACACATGATAAATACCTCCCAGAGATCGCAGAGCAAGCACATAAATATCAAGCTCCTGAAAGTAATTTTTTGTTTGCAAATCAGAAGTTACAAAGAAAGGTGTGTCACTGAAGAAATGTCACTATACTGCAAAGCCTGAACCTACTTCCACTTGTCAAAGGATGTAATTCATGATGTTCCTCATTAATTGGCTGATGATAGTAAATATATAAAAGTGTAACAGCTGCAAGTGCCTGGTTACACCATCTAATATACTGGGTCCAGGATCCTAACTCAAACAAGACTTCTATATACCTCCATTATGACCCACTCTTGGCTTATGGCAACAGCTAATATTTGTCCTAATCCATACCATTAAACTAAAATGTGTGTCATAGTTTGGACAAATCTTCTTTTTTAAACTACTTTCCTTTTAGATCATGAGAAGCGTAAGTATGGCAGCTACAGAGCAGACTGTCGCAAACTGAGTTGTGCTACATCTCATCCATATGGGTTGGGTGTCACTCATTTTTACCACTGTACTTCAAAAAGAAAAATAATAAATATTTTCATCATTAAACCTATAGTACAGTTCCTAAGTGCAGGGAAACAGATTCAGACGAGGAGAATCCGCTTATGCAGCCAACACAACATACAGTAGACAACAAATTCCTCAAAGTGCAGGCTTCCTCTGGGACAGAGATACAAAGTAGAGCTCTACTCACAAGTTCATAATGCAATTCTCCATTTAATGTGACAGCCAAGAACAGTGGAAAGACAACGTTTCAGGTCCCAAATGCTGTCTTTACACTGTTCTTGGCCGTCACATTAAATGGAGAATTGCATTATGAACTTGTGAGTAGAGCTCTACTTTGTATCTCTGTCCCAGAGGAAACCTGCACTTTGAGGAATTTGTTTGATCATTAAACCTGCCAACTCTCTCCAGGTCAACATTGTGATATTATTCGGCTGCTCTTCCTTCTGTGCTTAACTTTGTAAAACAAAAGCTGGTAACAAACAAGTAAATGGACATAAAAAAAACAGGAATGAAATATTATCCATCAATACATTACTTTTTGTAGCATAATAAAATAAATTGCATTTACAGCTGTGATTAATTTATTTTTTATTGAAGTGAAACTTCTTTAGTGGCACCTATTCTGATGGGGTAAAACGGGAGAGATGGGGGACAAATGTGAAACGGAAGTGACGTCACGGCTCCCCCATCCCTCCCCCCCACATGCCTGCTGTGACATGCGGCGGCGGTGGCGATAGCCGCCGGCGCCGCTCCTAACGGCCGCCGTTAACCCCACACGTCCGCTGCCATGGGTGTACAAAGATGGCTGGCGCAGAGCTTCCGGTGCTGCGGGTGTGGGTGTAGTTAGATGGCGGACGCCCCGCAAGTCCTCCGGCTGTGAGAGGAGCCGCTGCTCAGCCTCTCTCCTCCCTAACTCCGCTTCCCCTTCCCTGTGTCCCGCTGACTGAGCGCCGCCGGGGGCCGGAGGAGGAGAGCCACCATTCACCCCACACGTCCACACAGACATGGGAGGTTGAGGCGCATGCGCAGATTTGACCGCCGGGTCCCTCAGGTTGAATCAGACAGAGCCACCGCGGGTCCGCAGCTCTGCCTGCCTTTGAGGGGGGGAGGAGATAATCAGACAGAGCTGCCGCGGGTCCGCAGCTCTGCCTGCCTTTGAGGGGGGGAGGAGAGACTCAGACAGAGCCGCCGCGGGTCCGCAGCTCTGCCTGCCTTTGAGGAGGGGGAGGAGAGACTCAGACAGAGCCGCCGCGGGTCCGCAGCTCTGCCTGCCTTTGAGGGGGGGGGGAGGAGAGACTCAGACAGAGCCGCCGCGGGTCCGCAGCTCTGCCTGCCTTTGAGGGGGGGGGGAGGAGAGACTCAGACAGAGCTGCCGCGGGTCCGCAGCTCTGCCTGCCTTTGAGGGGGGGGAGGAGAGACTCAGACAGAGCCGCCGCGGGTCCGCAGCTCTGCCTGCCTTTGAGGGGGGGGGGAGGAGAGACTCAGACAGAGCTGCCGCGGGTCCGCAGCTATGCCTGGGGTGGGGGGAGTCAGGAGAGAGGGGGCAGGACACAGAAAGAGAGACACAGATACACTGACACACACACACACACTGACTCACACACACACACACACACGCTGACTGACACACATACTGACTGACACACACACACTGACTGACACACACACACTGACTGACACACATACACACTGACTGACACACATACACACTGACTGACACACATACACACACACACACTGATACACATACACACACACTGACTGACACACATACACACTGACTGACACACATACACACACACAACGACTGACACACACACTGACTGATACGCACGCACACTGACTGATACGCACGCACACTGACTGACACACATACGCACGCACACTGACTGACACACATACGCACGCACACTGACTGACTGTCAGGGTCGCCTAGACCAGGGGTGAGCAAACTTTTTATGCCGAGCCCCCCTTTTTATCCATGAAATTTCTCGGGCCCCCCCTGCCTGATGTAATCAAAATCACATTAAAAAAAAACCTTTATTAAACGGTATACAAATATGTCTAAGGCCGCGCATATAGTGCCCGCGACGGCGACGCTAGCGAAAGTTGTATTTCGCTTCGCGGCGGCGGCATGGGCGACCAGGCCATTGATTGGTTCAGGGGCTGTCACATGAGGACGACAGCCCCTGAAAAATCAAATATTGCCAGCTTCAAAAAATTGCGTCACCACGTCACGCTTACTATAAGCGCACAAGGCGGCGGCGACAATGCATTTATTTTCGGGCGACGTCGCGTCGCCGGCACTATAAGCGCAGCCTAAATACTTACATACTTCAACAGCTCGCTCTTGCAAAATTAGGCTGTGTCCACGCTGCTGCAGAGAGCGGTGACATCACCAACTCTCCAAGCATGAGCACAGGGTGTCCTGCATAATTTTGCAAGCACGAGCGGGGAAGTGTTTACACTTTTTTTTATTATTATTTCTGTATATTCATAGTATGATTGATATAGTGGCAGCCGACCCTTACACTTGCAGAGGATCACAGCGAAGCAGGTTCCCAGCGGAGGAGAGCAGAAACACAGCGCTATTGTAGGGCAGACACCGTAAGGAGGGCACAACCAACAGGCACAGCACACACACACACAATCACAACACACACAACCAACACACACAACACTCAATCACAACACCCACACACACTCGCAGACAACCAACAGGCACAGCACACACACACACACCACACACTCAATCACAACACACACACACACACACTGCAGTATATATATATATATATATATATATATATATATATATATATATATATGATACGAACCAATCCAAAGACCAGTAAAGAGACAGCACACCGCACGGGGTTAATCCAAAAATCTATATTCACAACATGAAATACACGTGTATTTCATGTTGTGAATATAGATTTTTGGATTAACCCCGTGCGGTGTGCTGTCTCTTTACTGGTCTTTGGATTGGTTCGTATCATACTTATTTTCTATGGGACTAGCATCTGCTATTATAACCTTTTCTACTGCAGTGTGCTGACTGACCTTCATGTGTATATATATATATATATATATATACACATACATATATATATATATATATATATATATATATATATATATATATATACACACATACATACATACATACATACATATACATACACACACATACATAATCACAACCAACACACACAACACTCAATCACAACACACACATACTCACAGACAACCAACAGGCACAGCACACACACACACACACACCACAGTATATATATACATATATATATATATATACATACACACACACACACACACACACACACACACACACACACACACACACACACACACACACACACACACACACACACACACACACACACACACACACACACACACACACACATACACACACACACACACACACACAAACACACATATATACATACTGTACACACACAAATATACATATATACACACACACACACAAATATACACACACATACATATACACACACATACATATACACACACACATATACATATTTACACACACACAAATATACATATACACACACACACACACACACACACACACACACACACACACACACACACACACACACACACACACACACATATATATATAAAAATATATACACACACACAAATATACATATATACATATATAAAATATACATATATACATATACATAAATATACATATATACACACGCACACAAATACACACACACACACACATATATATATATATATACATACACACACACACACACACACACACACACACACACACACACACACACACACACACACACACAAATATATATACACACACACACATACATACACACACACACAAATATACACACACACACACACACACACACACACACACACACACACACACACACACACACACACACACACACACACACATATACATATATACACACACACACACAAATATACATATACACACACACACACACACACATATACACACACACACACACACACACCTGGTGGGTGGGGGGAGCGAGTAACTAAGCCTGCTCAGGTGTCCCCATGTGCTGCTGAAAATGGGCGGGTAACAGACAGGAGGAGGAGGGCTTGTCTGTGTGCAAGGAAGGCCCCGCAGCAAGGCCCCGCCCCCTCTGCAGGCAGACACAGCAGGGAACTGGAAGCAGTCTCAGCACGGAGCTTCTGGCCGCCCATGCACGGCTCTGCCCGCCCCCAGGTTTACCTGCACGCAGCCCATGCCCCCCCTACATAATCTTGCGCCCCCCCAAGAGGGCGCGCCCCCCAGTTTGCGCACCGCTGGCCTAGACCTCCTGCCTAGCCATAGCTTCCTTGTCCACTGGGTGTGCTGCTGCCGTCTGTTGGCTCTGGGTTCCTCCTCCTGTCTGTCTTCTTGTTGCTCCTGTCTCTGTCCTTTATAGCTTGCTTCCTGTCTGTTGGTTTTGCCTTTGCTTGAAGTCAGACTCCTTATGCACATGCTTCTGATCCTGATCTGTTTTCTGTACCTGTACCTGTATTATAGAAGTCTGTTCACAGTAAAAGCCCTTGCTGGTAATCTGGCTTGTTCCTGTTCTCAGTCCCTGCCCCCAGACCTGTCCTTGCTCCCCTGTCCTGTTCCAGTCTCCTCGTTGCCGACCTCTGCTTGTTACCTGACTTCGCTACCTGCCGCCTGCCTCGGACCCATGCTTGTGACCCCTACTACGCTCGTGCTGTTCCGGCCACCGAGATCCTACCCGCCACAGGAGTCTCCCGTGACAGAAAGCAAAGGCCACTTCTGGATCTCGCTGGAACAGATTCTCTGCCTTCCTGCTTCAGCAGACCCCATCCGCTTGGAGGAAGATAAGTACTTTTTTTTTTTTTTTTGAAATCCCAGTAGGGATCCTGAAGGTTTTGTTGCTGCAAAGGTTTCTGCAGGGTTTTTTGTGCCACTTTCTCCATGAGAAGAATTCCCTTTTACAAAAAAAAAAACCCTCCCTGCAGTACCTGTTTTTGCCATTTTCAGACTTTCATTACCTGGACAAGAATTGTCTCTGCATTGTGGGTGGGCCACTGCAGATTTTCAGACTCACATTTCTATTTAAGACGGTTACCTTGATTTACTGCTTTCCCTGGTTGGACCACTGCTGTTCACAGGGTCCCCATTTCAAAAGACAAAAGTGCTCCCATTATTTTGTTGCTGCATGCTTTGATTTTCTTGCATCTATAGTTTTTCATATGATTGGTTCTAAGGTTTCAGGTTTACCTGCAAGTTCCCCTAAAGTTTGTTTCTCTGCAACATATGATATCCCTACGCCTGATATCAAAGGTTTCAGATTTGACTGCAGGGTTCTCTGTCTGATATTCCTATGTCCGATGTCAAAAGTTTCAGATCTAACTACAAGTTTTCTGTGTATTAGTTTCCTGCTGTCTATGATATTTCTATGCCTGATATCTAAAGTTTCAGATTCAACTGCAGGTTTTCTTTGTCTATATGATATCCCTACGCCTGATGCCTAAAGATTTAGATGTAACTGCAGGTTCTCTCTGTCTGTATGATATCCCTACACCTGATTTCTAAAGTTTCAGATATAACTACAGGTTTCTCTGTCTATGTTTTTTCCTTGCATTTATAAATCTCTGTGACTGATGCTAAAGTCTCAAAAGGTCAGCTCTCCTATCATGTGTCTCTCTGTGTCTAATATTCCTGTTGTTCATTCTAATGCTTCTGTTTTAAAAATACATTTCCTCTTTACTGGTTTCTTGGGAAGTGTGGTTTCCCCATGTCTGAAATTATAGCTCCCACTCAAACAGTCGTGAGCAGTAAATGTGAACACAGTACCACTGATTCTTCAGAACTTCTCAAAGCAAGGAAGAAGAAGAAAAAGAAGGGAGGCATTACTGTGGAAGTTGCAGAAGGAATTAAGAATGAAAATTTAACCTCAGAGTCTGCATTTGATGAAAGAGATATGCTGCAGCTTAAGGCAACTCACAGACGTATCCCAAGAATAGTGGAAGAGAAGAAAGATGCCCCTACTCAGACGCTTCAAGCTGCACAGAAAGCGATTGATTGTCTTTATGGACGTTTAGATAAGGAGCAAGAAGCTAATTCTGCACTACAAAACTGTCTATCCTCAGCAATTGCTAAGTGTGTTCTCCAGGAGAAAGAAAAAGAGCAGTTGGAGAGTGACCTGGATGGCATTTCAGCTGAGCTGGAGAAGGCATATACTGATGCTGCTGAGAATCGGTGCCTCGCTTCTAAAAGTAACGAATTCCTGGAAATCTCTATGAAGGAAATTGACAGGCTTAATACAGAGCTTAACGTCTCC
This sequence comes from Ascaphus truei, assembly GCF_040206685.1. NCBI lineage: Eukaryota > Metazoa > Chordata > Amphibia > Anura > Ascaphidae > Ascaphus > Ascaphus truei. The sequence continues at coordinate 244,113,943 of NC_134486.1, forward strand.
CAGGAGGAGGTTTGCTACTTCAAAAAAGAGATGGAAGTTGTTCGGGAGGAGAGATGCTACTTGAAAACAGAGATACGTTCTATGAGAGACGCCTCCGAAGAGTTAAATAGTAGGTTTGAAATTATAAACCAAATGAGTAAGTACTTCTCTGTCCAAGCCAGTGAAAAAGATAAAAGACTCCATGAATCAGAAGAGGAGAACAGACTATTGATAGAAGAAAAGTCAAGGATGCAATTAGCGCTGGAAAAAGCAGAGGGTGACTGGGAAAAAGAAAAATATCAGTTGGAGAATGACAGGTTGATCTTGTCAAGTAAGCTGGAGAAGGCCTACGCTGATTCTGCCCAGTACCAGACTTTCATGGCTCAAGTTGACGCAGCACTGGAAGCATCTCAGAAAGAGGTTCACAGGCTTACTACAGAGCTAGAAGCCTCTAAGGAGAAGAGTTGCCACTTCAACACAGAACTATGTTTATTGAGAGAAATCTTCGAAGGGTTAAATATCAGTTTTGAAACTGTAACCCAAGAGTGCAAGAATCTCTATGTCCAAGTCAGTGAAGGAGATAAGAAACTCCATAAATTAGGAGAGGAGAAGAAACAGTTGGCCCAGGAAAAGTTAGATGTGCAGACAGCACTGCAGAATGCAGAGAGAGTGCTGCAAGAAGAACGTGTCTCCCTGGAGCGGCGCACACAAGCAGAAAATATGCTGCAGAGTCAGCTGCGAGAACTGCGTACACATCTGCAGGACACCAAGGAGAAATGGGTGAATGCTGAAGAAAAGCAGCGAGTTCTGCAGGAAGAAAGTTTCCAGACTGCCTACAAAATAGAGATGCTGCAAAATTATTTGAGTACCCAGTGTGTCCCCAAAGAACAGCATGAGGAGCTGAAGGCCACACTGAGCATAACCAGAGCCTCGCTGGAGGAAGAGCTAAAGCTAGCAGCTGAACACACATCTCAACAACTCACAGCGCTGCAGGCGCAGATCGCTGAGCTCAAGACACAGCTTGCCAAAAAGGAGGAGAGAGAGAAGGTGTCCATCTGGTAAGTGGCTGGCCTGACACAGCGCTATGAGGTCAAAATGGCCGATGCCTGCAAATTATTGGACCATACAGCCCGTGATAAGGTCTGGCTGCAGCTGGAGCTGGACAATGCCCGGGAGGAGTACCGGCAGCTGCAGATCAGAAATTAAGAAGATTTAAGCTTTACTCTGAGTCAGCTGGGAAATATGGAGTCGCGACTCAACTCCAAAGAAGCCGAACTGACAACTGCATTGAGTGTGAAAAGAAGTGTAGAAGGACAGCTTCAAGAGCTGAAAAATCAAATAGCTGGTCTTAATGAGATTTTAGGTGATACCACGAAACGGCAGTCACAAAAGGAGATCATGGAGCGTGAATTCTATGTTCCCACTTACCCATGTTAAAAGTCTGCACCCGTCCTTGATGCCCACATTCCTGATGTCCATGCCTCTGCAGTGGAGTTGAACGTATCCATTGGGAAGTTCCAGATTCCAAAACTAAAAGAGATATATTTGTCACATAAAAGAGACCACGAAGAGTGAACTCTGTGTCCCCACTGACTCATGTAGAAAGGCTGCACCCGTCTTTGATGCCCACGTTTCTGATGTCTCTGCCCCTGCATTTAGGTTGAACGCACCCATTTGGAGGTTCCTTGCAGCACCCAATGTACCTGTGGAGTACCCTCTGCCCGCTGACAAACCACCAGAGGTGGGTCACTTTGAGTCCTCTTTTCATCAAGGCCTCCGGGAAGAGCCTGGAGGATCGTCCGGAGAACGCTCTCGAGAGGGGGGAGTAATGTCAGGGTCGCCTAGACCTCCTGCCTAGCCATAGCTTCCTTGTCCACTGGGTGTGCTGCTGCCTTCTGTTGGCTCTGGGTTCCTCTGTCTGTCTGTCTTCTTGTTGCTCCTGTCTCTGTCCTTTATAGCTTGCTTCCTGTCTGTTGGTTTTGCCTTTGCTTGAAGTCAGACTCCTTATGCACATGCTTCTGATGCTGATCTGTTTTCTGTACCTGTACCTGTATTATAGAAGTCTGTTCACAGTAAAAGCCCTTGCTGGTAATCTGGCTTGTCCATGTTTGTTCCTGTTCTCAGTCCCTGCCCCCAGACCTGTCCTTGCTCCCCTGTCCTGTTCCAGTCTCCTCGTTGCCGACCTCTGCTTGTTACCTGACTTCGCTACCTGCCGCCTGCCTCGGACCCCTGCTTGTGACCCCTACTACGCTCGTGCTGTTCCGGCCACCGAGATCCTACCCGCCACAGGAGTCTCCCGTGACAGAGACACATATACGCACACACACTGACTGACACACATACGCACGCACACTGACTGACACACATACACTCACTGACTGACACACATACGCACGCACACTGACTGACACACATACACTCACTGACTGACACACATACACACACTGACCGACACAGAGAGACATTCACAATACACAGAGAGAGAGACATACACTGACACACACACACACACATTGACTGACACACACACACACACTGACTGACACACACACACATTGACTGACACACACACACACACACACACATTGACTGATACACACACATTGACTGACACACTCACACACACACTGACTGACACACATGCACACACTGACTGACACACATGCACACACTGACTGACACACACATGCACATGCAACACACATACATACACTCTGACTGACACACATACATACTCACTGACTGACACATACACTGACTGACACATTATGCGTTATAAGTCAATTTCTGTGACAAAAGTCAAAGAAGTTTCACTTACTATGCGCGTGCACAGCACACACAGCTTTTTTTATAAAAATGGTTTACCACGAAGTAATACATTGAGAGTTATCTCTCGTTTTCAAGTATGTCCTGGGCACAGAGTTATAAAAATACATGGTTACATTAAAAGAACAGGGTTATACAGTCAATTCAAGTTTTTTCAAGATCCTCTATTACAATTGTGGAATAAGTTTCCACGTAATTACCCTTGCAGAAGCTTGGGTATAAAGTCGACGGTGGTTTGAATGGTGAATAGGGAATCTCCGCATTACATTGAATGTCCACATCATTTGTGAATGTATCACTTGTCCCCATTCTTCCAATATTTGACGCCGATCTACTTACTGGATCTTTCAAGAAGAATTTCTTTAGGGTGAGTTTTCTCACAAACTTATGTATGTCGATGTACAAATTGAAGTGCTAGAAAAGAGTGATAAAACAGGCGCTACTTCGTGAATGAAATCAGTGAAAAATAAATGAGAAAGGTGGTACAGATAGGATTAATAATCCAACCCCTTGCTCAAACCTCACTGGTGGGACCTGTGTCACGGGTTCCAAGGGTTAAGTATTGCTCAAAACATCCAGGGGGAGCATGTGTGTGTACAAATTGAAAGCATTTGGGTCCTTGGTTGGGGCGAAAGATAGCCCCTTACTCAATACCCCCCTTTTTCTATTTCTGATCAGTTATATTTGCTGATGTTAAAGATATTGATACTAGCTTTTAATGATGAATTCCTAGAGTTTGCTTTTTCTTTTCCCTTCTCTCTTTCCTCTGAACTTTATTTTCTTTTTCTTATTCTCCCTATCCTTTCTAGTTCCCTGCTCGAGTCTAGCCTTGTCTCTTTTGCTGTCCTTCCCCTCCGGCTCCCCTAAAAAAGGTGAATAACACCTCCTAAATGGATGTTCTGGGGACCTATATCTACCTGTAGTTTCATGCTCAGGGGATCGATGATAGTGTCTCTTATGGGTATTATCTTCATTTCTTGTGTTTTCCCTTGTCCAGGGTACATATCTCTCCTGGAGTTGTAGTTTATTCCCGTAGTGCACCCTTTTTTTTAAATACAGTGTAGCACTGTTCCCCCAAAGTGGGAGATACACAGCTTCTGCTACCTAGAGTGTGGTGCGCATACCTGTTAGGGTCAGGAGAGCTGAGATGATCTGCGGTGATATGGAGATCAGGACAAGCTTAGGTTCTTCCTCTGAGCTGCTTCTCAGGGTGCTTAGCGCCTCCAGCCATAGTGGACTCCAGGGTGTCTGGAGATCAGTCCCCAATATTGCACACTTCTTTCCCCCCTGCCCAGGGACTGACACGCAGGCAGAGGTATGATGAACAAGGGGTCTTTATTGCAGTCACTGAATTAGATGTTTCATGCACAGCGGTGCAGAGTCTTAGAGGCTCCAAGCCTATGAATTGTGCTGGACCCCGGTACTATGGAGTAATCTATAGCAATCAGATGTTCCCCCAGCACCAAAGAACTGGGGGTGGGCATGCTCATCCCTGATGGGAGAGTCTCACAACCCTACGGGTCTCTTCCTCATCCAGACCAGGACTGACTAAATTTGGCACTCCCTCCCATCAGGAACAAGAAGGGGTGGGCTCATGGTCTATACAAGGGGGGCGCAAACTTTTTTCCCTGCGCCCCCCTGCCGGCTGTCCCCTCACTCCCGCGCCCCCCCCAACCCCAAATTAATGACGTCACGTTGCCATAGCAACGTGACGTCACATCACCTTGCAGCGTCATTTTGACGCCGTGTTGCCATGGCGACGCAGGGAGGAAGCCGCTGGAGCCACGGTAAGTTAGGTTTACAGAGGCCCTGCAGCTCCCCCGGTACTTAATTTAAGCCCCCCCGTCGGCAGTCTCGCGCCCCACAGTTTACGCACCGCTGGTCTATACCTATCCTTGATAGGCTTACACAGGCAATGAGTCACCACCACACTCCTGTCCATCAGAGAGGAGCATGTAGGGGGGGTTAAAAGCCCACGGATTAACCTGTCACTGCCCAGACTGCTTAGGACTGACGTGACTGGGAGGAGAGACAGGTAGAATGGACTTACCATGTTACACAGTTTACTATGTTGTCGGTTTACATTTTTTTACTTGATGGACTGGAGCCACTTGTGTTGCAGAGTGGCATTTTCTATTCTTTTCAGTACTGGAACATCATTACACCGTTTCCCCCCTATGCCATGTACTTTGCATCTGCATACATGTGTGCAGTAGCATTATATCCAAAAAGCAGCAACCCTTTCACTGCCTGAGAGGCCAGCAACAACACATTGCTCTGGCAACACAACATTTTGAAAAACAGGCTGCAAATTGCTTCGACCCTCTTGAAATCTGGGCACTGTACCAGCACTTTATTATGTAAACCGACCACCAGTGGCTGCAGCACAATGGCAGGTATGTAGAATATGCTTCATTTTCATGGCTAAAATGCTTTGAGCAGAGCACGTGTTGTGAGGTGTCTGGGACACTGACGTCACGAGCACAGACGCGCCCCCTTTGTTAGTGACCTCGAGAGAGAAAGAGAGGACCACGGTCTCCATGGCAACCGCTCTCTCCTCTACCGTCGCCACCTACGTCATCCTCACTGACGTAGGTGATGCCCCCCCTCTCCCTGGTCTCCCTTTTTCCCACCGTCTCGCGCTCTCTTTCTCTCCCCGGCACGCGGCGCCCACGCGTGGTTACACGTTGTGTCCCGCACATGTGGGCAAGGTAACGGTAAATAACGGACGTGGTAACGGTCATTACAAGTTCAATCTAGACACGGGGTGCAGGGGGAGGGAGGGGGGGGGCGTGTGAACTCAACCCTACGGCCATCTCTGCCGCACTGACCCCCATACTGACCATCTCCACCCCCCTCTCCGGTGATGGCGCTGATCCCCTGCCAGGTGCTGCGGGCCGCCATCCTGCTCTCATACCTGTCCGTGCTGTGCCACTACAAGGCCATAGAGATGCCCGCGCATCACACCTATGGGGGCAGCTGGAAATTCCTCACTTTCATTGACCTGGTGAGTCACTATACACAGACCGCAGATCCTCCATATCAATACATAGTGTACTCATACTGCATGTGTGTTTGTGTAAATAGAAACACATTCACCTAGATACTCTATGTGTACTGCAATGTACTTTTATATATAGCAAGATAGTCTGATCATATACATGCACAAACACAGGTAGGTGTCTGGGTGTGTGTGTGAAACACATTACATATAGTTATATATAATAATAACAACTTTATTTCATGTAAAGCGCGGCATAATTGCAGATGATATATATATATATATATACATATATATATATATATATATATATATATATATATATACACACACACACACACACACACACCACATACACAGTATATTTTAGATGTAGCCGTGTTATCGGATTATCAATGAGGCAAAGTCTTATGTAACATACTGTAGTCAAATCACTTCTCTGCATTTTGTTCAGAAAATGTAAGTAATTTAGCTGATGAGATTGTATTTGTTTAGCACCACCTGAAATAATGTGTACAGTGTATATACGGTGAGGTCGTTGCTGTCAGAAATTGGGGGATGGGGGGGAGGGTGTTGAGACAGTGCGTGTGTTTAAAATCTGGACGTTTAGGAATTAGTCCTAGTGCAACGTGACCTAATCCAGCGTCAATCAGTCGTGATTTTTGTATGTTCTGTCTTTTTTTAAACGTTTCATTATTCATTATTCACGATGGTCTTGAACACATGTTCACCCCTGTTTATCAGTAGTCAAATCACCACTGTATTTGACTTTACTTTTAAAATTTGGCCAAGACTGTTTGTTAAACTCGGAGCAAATGTTTATTCATGGGGAACAAAGAAGGGAAGTAAGTTTCTGCCACTGTGCGATTGTTTAATTATTATTATTATTGAAAAAAAAAATTAGTTTGTAAAAATGCTCTAGGTCCTCAAAGCTCTGGGTGTCCCCAATTGGCAATATTTGTAATTCTTATGCTTTTGCCAGTACTAACGAGGACAAACAAAGATGGCTGGGGGATCACCCAATTGGAAGCTGCAATGTCATCTCAAGATGATGTCACGGCTTTCTATTGGTAAAGCTGACGCCAATTGCCAAAATGTTTATCCCGTAGAAGAATTCTTGCATGGGAATCTCAGAATACAATATTTCAGGGACTGAGGCACTTTGTAGCCGCGGGGTAGCTCCGGGGATTGTTTCAAAAAGGGGGAAAATATATGTAAAATAAATTGAGCAGCACGGTTTGGCACATTATGGCGCCTTACCTTACCTTATCACCGATTAGTAAATTAGAGCCTGTGTGCTGAGCAGCATGTTGTTTTCTTTTCAGAGTCTCAACAGAAAAAAACTGCCTTATTTTGTTAAATATACAAACAAAATTATCATTTTGCTTTATGGATGTTCAAGGCTGCGCTTATAGTGACAGCGACGCGAGGTCGCGACAAAACATATGTATTGCCGCCGTCGCGTGTTCTTATAGTAAGCGCGACGTGACGCTGACGGTGCAAATTTTTGAAGCTGGTCAAATTTAATTTTTCAGAGGCTGTCGCCACAATTGACAGCCTCTGAACCAATCAATGGACAGGTCGCTTGCGACGTAGCTGCAAAGCGAATGACAGCTTTTGCTAGCGGTGACGGCGACGGGTGACATCATCCATCACGTCACCGTCGCGCGCACTATAAGCTCGGTCTAAAGCAGTAGTCCAAGCTGGTCGCCCTTTTCTTTGCATACTATTTATATTTACTTTAAGACTGTGGTTTCCAGCCTTTTTTTTTACCTTGTGTCACCCCCTGCTAGAAAATATTTGTTACGCGAACCCCTAATTAATAAATCTTAGTCTTCTGACTTTTGCTAACAAAACTGTTTGTCTGATCCCAGGCAGTATAGTGTCTTGAGCTTGTAGGGGGATTACGCTTAATAAGGCCCCAAACTGCACCTCAGTGTGTGCAGACAGCATAGGTGGTATAGCTGTCAATCAATGCGGGCGCTTCAAAATTCATGCCCCATAATGCCTTGTAGCTGTTGAAGCAAGCATTGCGGTGAGTGACTTTGGAAGCTCCTGATGTAATTGACAGCTCTACCACCCACGCTAAGATGCAGTTTGGGCCTTACTAAGTGAGCAGTCTCCACATCCCTACATGGACTCATGAACCCACTATACTGCCTGGGATCCGCCATTATATATGTTTTGGGGTCAACACCTCCCATATTGAAAAAAATTGAATGAAATGAATCATCCTCCTTCCATCCGCCGCTAATGGAACAGGTTTTATATATATTTTTAAGTAGCTACCACGTCATTAGGCACTTATCGTGCCAGAAACCATGACGTAGCAGCTATGCCAGGCACTCAAAGGGTTAAGGAAATCTATTCCATACATTGTCAGGTTTATAGAATATTTTTCACAGCTAAATTGCCCCTTTAACCATTAGGCTGGAATGCTTGCTCTGTAGCACAAGATATGCCATTTTTATTCTGCTCGGTTCCCAGCTTGCAATAGAGTGATTTGGAAAAAAATTGATTTGGAAAAATTGATTTGCAAAGTGATTTGGAAAAAAAAAATCCCCCGCACTGCTTTTTGAATTCATCTTTCACATTTCTAATGTTCAAAAATTTAACATTTAAAAACAACTCAGATACGTTATGTTACCAAACCAAACACAGCTTCTCTGTTCAAGAATGGCACCTTCAAAGATAGAAAGGCGACAGAAGCAGAAAGTACAAATTTTCCACGTTGATACTTCCATATGTTCACTATTAGTTAGCACAAGCCCTAGGTCAGGGGCGGCCATGACTGGTTGGTTCAGGCGGTAATTGGGAGCGTCAGGGACTAATTCAGTAGCTGTGGTATGGGTACCAGTTCAAGGTCAGGGTGATGCCGTAGTAAAGGTGGGCGGTTGCAGTGTCTGGGAATGCCCCTGCTGTGCCTCTGGTAATGGGAAAGGCAGCTGCGGATGTATCCATCCAGAGAGATCGGACGACAAATCTAAGGGTGAGGAGAAAGGGGTAGATGATAACAGCTATAGGGACGTAAGTATGTGCCTGGCAGGGCTTCTAGGTCTGCATTTGGCTCAGGCAGTTAAGGAGTGGATTAAAAAAGATGATTACATATAAATATCTTTGCTGTTGCTAGGGTATAAGGATGCTAAGGCGAAGTTGGATAGCTCTAAAGATAAGGACGCGGACCGGGATCCTAATCCAAAGACGTTTTGGAATTGGCTAGAGGGGTATGCCATTTTAGCCACAATAACTGTGGAGAAAGAGCTGTGGAAGTGCACAGCACTAATTCGCTATATGGATACCATTTGGGAGGCTCACCAGATGTATGAGGGGGTGGGTGTGTGTGGCTGCTTTATGATGAGGCTTTTTGGCAGCACGTGTCAGTGAATGAGAAGGTTAGATGGCATTATAAGCATATGGATCTGTGGCTGTCCATAATGATGCCTCAGTGGCCCGGGTCCCTCTGGGTCAGTGGCCGGTGTTTCGCATAACTCGGGGCCATCGGCTGAATGTAAGCACGAGTTGTGCTGGCTTTTTAATGACAGCGCATGCAAGTTCAGCAAAACCTGCAAGTTTAGCCACGAGTGCTCAACATGTGGTGGTGACCATGCGGCTAGCAGGTGTTTCTGCAAGCAGAAGGGCAGAGAGGGAAAAGGGGTAGCACCCGAGGTGGGCGGTATCCCCGAACTAGCGGCAGGTGCACAGTAGAGCATGGCGGCGGTACAGATGGTCGCATTCATTCCGTACTGGGTTGTATATGTTGATTAGTAGCGAGTAGATGTTGGCTCTTTTAACCGATTTAAATTCATAATTCGTTTCAGCACGAGGGTTATCCGGGGACACATCCTCTCCGATGTCCTGTGTAATCGGCAGCGGTTGGGTGCCCAGGTGTTCTGTGTTCTCTCCACGTGGGGGGTAACAGCTTTTTCAGCTGTGGACACTGTACTTACGTCACGAGACGGAGCGGGATTGGGGTACATTGATGGCGTTGTTCCCGGGTGTAAGGAGGGTTTTTGTGGTAGACAGTGGGGTATAACACGGCATAGGGGGTTGGACGAGACTAATTTAAGGCCTGAAATATTCTCCCTTGTGGCGGGGGATTTTGTGCGTGCCAGACTGGGCCCTTGGGCAGGTGGTGGGCTAATGCCCTGGGTTGTTTCAGGCAGATGGTGTAATGCCAGGTTGGTAGGTATTACCATGGTGGCTGAGCCGGTTATTGGGCCAGCAGGGGGTTACAAACCATGTGTATGCGTGGGCTCAAGACACAGCCATGGGCAGTCTGGCACGGTCCGGCCTACAGGTTATATAAATACCTATATTATACGAGTTAAATAAAGCTGTGGCTGTTGATGATGGTGAATGGTATCATATTTGCTGATAGAAAATAATTTGTAAGGTGGATATGTATAAACAATTATTCATTCACACTGGAACCAGTCATACTGTTTCTTGTGTACATGAACTGCAATGATGTCTAAAGTGAGAACATTCTTAAAGTAACATTATGTTTTGGAGCCACTTTGTTACAATTCACATAATGCACAAAGCAGTAAAGAGAATTTTGCAGGCCTGCGTCACTGTCACAAAGGGTTCAGTTTTGATGTCTACAGGAGCTGAAGACGTAACTTCCCTAATTACAGAGGAACTGTCATCATACTGTATGTTGACCCAGGTTCTACACTCCAAAGCCACTTAGCTGAACAGTTGGCAGTTGAAAGTATAGAGTTCCTATAACTTGTAACTCTGTAATTGGCATTTCTTTCAGATGTGTCTTGAAGAAAAGTTTGGTAGATTGTTCATAGACACTGCTATACAGTGGGTGCATAAACGCTGAACACATCAAAGGCTTCCTACTTGTTTTCATGCTAGAATTCTAGTTTCTTCAAAAAAGAAGATTTTGGATACATCAGCAGTTGTAATCGTGTTTATAGACAGGAAATGTATTGTGTGTAAATGTTTCTCACAGGACCTGATGTTGCCTCCTGTTAGTGAACCTGTTATAGAAATTATGTATGTAAAAACAATGATTCATTACTCCTCTGGTCAGGTAAGACGGTTCAAGGTTGTTTGAGCTGTACTGTTTTGCATGTATTCATTGGTAAAAGGGTGAATCACTTTGAGTAATGCAATTAATGAATGAGCTGTCAGCAATAAAGAAGTAAATACATAAAGGCATAATTTGTCAAATGCTTTTATCATAAAAATGTTCAAGCAGAGATCAACGTGACTTAAAAGAGTAGAGGTGATGCGTCTTACAAATGATATGTGTGTTTATATATATATATATATATATTTTTTTATATATATATATATATATATATATATATATATATAAAACAAAAAGCAGCAGCCAGCACTCCAAGCAACAAATGTAAAGTCAAGGTGCATGCTCCATAGAAATCAATATAGAAACCCTGTCTTCCCATAAGAAAAGGCACAAAAGCAGCAACACTCAGATAAAGCAAAAAGACATGTATTAGCAGTTACAAAACAGCACACTATAAACCCAACGTTTCAGTCCTAGGCAGGACAGCACCCCCCTGAGGAAGGGTTGGGTTTATAGTGTGCTGTTTTGTAACTGCTAATACATGTCTTTTTGCTTTATCTGAGTGTTGCTGCTTTTGTGCCTTTTCTTATGGGAAGACAGGGTTTCTATATATATATATATATATATATATATATATATATATATATATGAAAAAATCACACTCAGTTGGCACACTGTAAACAATTGTAAGATGCTGATGCTTGCCCCATATGCACATGTAAAAAGTAGATTTTACCAGATTGGAGTCCGGAAAAAACGAGACAGCACACAGTCCAGTAGTTCCAATGAAGCTGTATTCAAAGTAACATGGCACCACCTCCAACGTTTCGGTCCTCTGAACGTGACCTTCCTCAGGGACTTCTACTGGACTGTGTGCTGTCTCGTTTTTTCCGGACTCCAATCTGGTAAAATCTACTTTTTATATATATCTTATACTATATTAGTGAAAGCACTGTATGTTTGCCTGCCTGCCTGCCTGCATGCATGCATGCATGCCTGCCTGCTGGATGTCCGGTGTCCCTAGCGGCAATCTCATTGGTCCCTTGGCCCGCCCGCCCCCGCACACCTCTCATTGGCCTCACACACTCACACCACCCCCTTGGCCCGCCCCCCACACCACTCATTGGCCTGAGGCGGAGTGACGGGCCAAAGGTCCAAAAAAATAAATAAACACACACACACACACACACACACACACACACACACACACACACACACACACACACACACACACACACACACACACACACACCCCTCTCCCCTCTCTCCCCTCTCTCCCCTCTCTCCCCTCTCTCCCCTCTCTCCCCTCTCTCCCCTCTCTCCCCTCTCTCCCCTCTCTCCCCTCTCTCCCCTCTCCAAATCACCTTTTCCCCCTCCCCAGCGGCATCACCTCTTCCCCCTCCCCAGCGGCATCACCTCTTCCCCCTCCCCAGCGGCATCACCTCTTCCCCCTCCCCAGCGGCATCACCTCTTCCCCCTCCCCAGCGGCATCACCTCTTCCCCCTCCCCAGCGGCATCACCTCTTCCCGCTCCAAATCACCTCTCCCCGCTCCAAATCACCTCTCCCCGCTCCAAATCACCTCTCCCCGCTCCAAATCACCTCTCCCCGCTCCAAATCACCCCTCCCCGCTCCAAATCACCTCTCCCCGCTCCAAATCACCTCTCCCCGCTCCAAATCACCTCTCCCCGCTCCAAATCACCCCTCCCCGCTCCAAATCACCCCTCCCCGCTCCAAATCACCTCGCTTCCCGCCTCCCCGCTCCAAATCACCTCGCTTCCCGCAGCTGCCACGCGGCGCGTAAGATGGCGGACCCCCTTCCTCCCTCGCGGCGCCGAGTCAGACGGTGGCGGCGCCCGGAAGTACAGGTAGGTGTCGCTCCCCACCTCCGGCGCCAAACGGAACTGAGAAAGGGCGCATCAACTGAGGTGTGTGTGTGTGTGTGTGTGTGTGTGTGTGTGTGTGTGTGTGTGTGTGTGTGTGTCACTGTCCACTGCCCCCTGCCCCCCCCTCCTATCCACTGCCCCCCCCTCCTGTCCACTGCCCCCCCCTCCTGTCCACTGCCCCCCCTCCTGTCCACTGCGTCCCCCCTCCTGTCCACTGCGTCCCCCCTCCTGTCCCCCCTCCTGTCCACTGCCCCCCCCCTCCTGTCCACTGCCCCCCCCCTCCTGTCCACTGCCCCCCCCCCTCCTGTCCACTGCCCCCCCTCCTGTCCACTGCCCCCCCCTCCTGTCCACTGCCCCCCCCCTCCTGTCCACTGCCCCCCCCTCCTGTCCACTGCCCCCCCCTCCTGTCCACTGCCCCCTCCCTCCTGTCCACTGCCCCCCCCCCTCCTGTCCACTGCCCCCCCCCTCCTGTCCACTGCCCCCCCCTCCTGTCCACTGCCCCCCCCTCCTGTCCACTGCCCCCCCCCTCCTGTCCACTGCCCCCCCCTCCTGTCCACTGCCCCCCCCCTCCTGTCCACTGCCCCCCCTCCTGTCCACTGCCCCCCCCTCCTGTCCACTGCCCCCCCCTCCTGTCCACTGCCCCCCCCTCCTGTCCACTGCCCCCCCCCCCTCCTGTCCACTGCCCCCCCCCCTCCTGTCCACTGCCCCCCCCCCTCCTGTCCACTGCCCCCCCCCTCCTGTCCACTGCCCCCCCCCCTCCTGTCCACTGCCCCCCCCCTCCTGTCCACTGCCCCCCCCCCTCCTGTCCACTGCCCCCCCCCCCTCCTGTCCACTGCCCCCCCCCTCCTGTCCACTGCCCCCCCCCTCCTGTCCACTGCCCCCCCCCTTGACGCCCCCCCCCCTCCCTTTGACGCCCCCCCTCCCTTTGACGCCCTCCCTTTGACGCCCCCCCCCCTCCCTTTGACGCCCCCCCCTGCCTTTGACGCCCCCCCCTGCCTTTGACGCCCCCCGCGCACACACTGACTGACTGCCGCACGCACGCACACACTGACTGACGCGCACACAAAGCCTGACTGACGCACGCACACACTGACTGAGGCACACACTGACTGTGTGTGCGTCAGTCAGTCTGTGTGTGTTTGTGTTTCTGCCTCAGACTCACTGACGCGCGAGCAAACACACAGTGACTGACGCACACACGCTACATGAAGCTGTAAAGGAGGGAGGGAGGGGGGGGACTGGATTGATGTGAATGGGGGACAAACAGAGAGAGGGGGGAGGAGAGAGAGGAACGGGAACATTACATCCCGGGCAACGCCGGGTCTCTCAGCTAGTATATATATATATATATATATATATTGTGTGTATGTATGTGTATATATATATATATAATCAAAAAATAAATAGATGATACCGTTTTGTGGCTAACGAAATGCTTTTATTTGTGCGAGCTTTCGAGATACACTGATCTCTTCTTCCGGCGATGTTACAATGAATGAAGCAAGCAAAAGCTTACACGGTACTGATACCTCTACATGTATATATATATATATATATATTTTTTTTTTCTTTCTGTTCTTAAGGCTGATTAATCTCCAGTGATAAAGATTGATGTGGTCTCAACAGATTTCACATGGTGCACACAATTTAACAAACAAATATAAATAATCTGAGCTGTACTGTGGGAGGAATTTAACCTTTTCACTGCCAGAAGACAATGCACCTCTGGTCCCTCTAAGCAACAAAGGGTTATTTCAGTTTTACATCTGTTTGACCAGAAGCAACCCAATATACAGAGGTCACTGAGGACGCCAAAGGCGAAACGCGTTTGACAGAATTTGGACCATCCAGGCCACCGTAGTTGGAAGGAGAAAGCTCTATCTGGCTTTAGGATTGGACTACTGCCGATGCACATGTGCAGGAGCAGAGCTGAAGCAGGAGGTCAGTGAAGGGAGCAACCAGGACTGTGCACGAGCCCGGGCGAGTCCAACGCTGACGCCGACAGCTGACGTCACTTCCTACGCCGAGACAGACGCCGCACCGACGCCTTGAGATACAAGGGAGAGGCATGTGGAGTCCAGAGTGAAAATCCTTTCAATGCCATATGCCTATGGTCGTTTGCACATTTAAGAAGAATCTCCTTTTCATGGATCTGATATCTATGTAAGTGTTCTTCTGTTTAATACCAATCTACATTAAGCTGCACATTAATTTCATTCTAATCACCCCTCTTCTGTGGTTTGTTGCTTTATTTTTTCCCGACATATCTTGGGAACCACGAGTATAACCACGCGCCGGAGGACTCCTTTTTTCCTTGATTGACATTTGGTGGAGGACTTTGAATCACCTCTATGAACTCTGGCAGCTGGACTTCTCTATGCATTTATTGAATATCTGCATTTGAATCATCAAACGGTTGACACTACTATATCTTTTTTCCGTAGCTGTTTAAACCTAGGCTGATATTTTATTAAATACTTTTTTTTTTAATAGGGCAGTACATCTTAACAGGATTTTTTTTCACAGTAACTTGCCCCTTCACATAAGGCTGGGTATTTTGTGGCACGAAAGGGAGATCAAAAGGACACAATCTAACATAATACTGAACAGCTTGCGCTGTTGCCGGTCGAGGCTGTGACTGACAGGTCAGTCAGTGCTACACGGCAACATAGGAGCCAGGATGACATTTTTAGGCGCCACATTTTTACATCCATGATATGTATACATAAATATTATTTCAAGATGGAGTCATTTTGTACAAATCATCTTTCCCGTTTCAAATTTATTCCATACTGAACTCTGCATAGTTTTTACAGTGATAAACTTTTGGGGACTGGCACTTCGGAGGCCCCATGACTTAGTGGCTACTGTACGTCATGCCCAACAGAAAGTTTTATTTGCCACTTAGATCGCGTGCTGAGTTCCCATGGAGTGCAGGACGCGATCTGCCCACTGAAGAAACGGAGGAGGACTCCTCTTTCATTTGCTGCAAAATGGCCGCCGCGGTCACTTGACTGCACTGTGCCAGAGGAGCCGCGGTACTCGGGTGCTGCGACCCCTCTGACACTTAAAGGGTTAAAGATGTACTCTTTTACTCTGTTACATTGTTACACATACAGCTATTTACTGAAGTACTATCCTAGATTTTGTATGCTAAAGCACCCAAGAAATATTTGCCACAATTCTTATTTCCTAAGACATACTTGCACGTGCTTTGTACAGTGGGGCAATGTGTGGCAAGCACTTACATTAGCTGTATAGATGGAGCAGATATTATTGCACCCATAAACGCAATAACGGCTGGTGCATTATTTACCGATAGGGCTGTTGAAAAAAATGATTAAGGAGATAACTCGTGTTATTTAACACATTATTTTGTGTGTTAATCCACGTTAACAGGTGTAACACTGCCTGCTACATCTGTAATAGTTATGACATTCCCTAACCTCATTTTATCTGCTGTACCAATCACTGCAAAATTGAGCATGACACTTGCTGTCGGTATACTTATTGTCCCTTAACATGTAGTCAGCATTGTGGAAAATTGGTGTGAAAAATATTTTCATGGGGTTTAGCGTTTGTGAGTAAATATGTTCTGAAGGTATATGTTTCTGATAGCTAACTATGCTGTCAAAATCTGTAAACATTTCTTGTTAACAGGATTGAATTATTAACCATATACAAAGGCAGATGTAAAGGTCTGCACTAGCTGTTCCTCTGAGATCACCAAGAAAATAAGACAACACGCTGTGAAAATGTGCTTGACCTTAATTTGCTTGCGAATGCTGTGCAAAGTGTTGAAAATTTGCATGCAGCATAGGACACAAGCACTCCCACTCTGACAGACTCAGAGCCTTTTGGATTATATGAATCATCCAAAAAATGTTTACCTTGCTGTGCAGTCACACAGCAGTATAGCATGCAAACGTGGCATTCAAATGGGGAAAATCAACGGACCTTTTTAGTGATAAATGGTGAAAGGTACATTTCCCCTTAGAACTCTGTGCGGTATAATTATCAAACCAGGTGGCCCAAATGATTGTACTAGAGGGTATTTATAATTCTGCACATTTGAAAAACTTGCAAAATTATTTCTAATGATGTGTATGTGTGTATTTATGTTAGCTATATAGCTTGCAGCAATTAAAACCACATTGCATGTTTGTGACAATATGTAACAATATATATATATATATATATATATATATATATATATATATATATATACATACACACACACACACACACACACACACACACACAAATATGTGTATCCATATATACTTCTCTTTCTCTTTCACTGTTGGGTGCCGGTGCAGAAAAGTCTCCAGCTGCTGCACAATGTCTTCGAATCAGAGCTGTCAATCACTGCTCTGCTTCCCAAAGTCACGCCCCACAATGCCTTGCATATGACTGCATATGACTGCACAAGACTTTATGGTGCAACTTCTAGAAGCAGAGTGGTGATTGAGAGCTCTGTTCTTGAAGATGTTCTGCAGCAGCCATTGTCCATATGTCCCCACCAATTTTCCACTCGTCCTGAACAAGTAGATCTTTCTAGCCCTGTATGTACACATGTATATATACCCATCCTCATTGCCTCATTGCTTCATTGCATAGCCAGTTAACCAACCCCACATTGATGTGACCCATTAAGGTCGAAACGGGGTGGGTTTTCTGGCTATGTATCTTAACCCTGGCTGTGCTTAAAGCTGTGACCATGCAGCAAGCTTAAGCCTATAGGGAACCATGTTAAAATGGTTTTGAAGCAAAAGGTGACACTGTGTGCCCATTTGCATGTCATTTCACAGAATCCCTTGCTGCAGTGGAAGTGTGGGTGATAATGGTGAAAGGCGGGGTTGCAGACCTGCCTAAGACATGCAAATGAGCATACAGGAATATTTCCATTTGCTATATGCTTTGCTGTGGAGGGTTTTTGTCACTTTTTTTACCCACCATAACTTAACTAAGTATGTTAAACTCCATCCTCATTGCTTCATTGCATAGCCAGTTAACCAACCCCACACTGATGAGACCCATTAAGGTCGAAACGGCTGTCTGTGGGTGGGTTTTCTGGCTATGCATCGTAACCCTGGCTGTGCTTAAAGCTGTGATCATGCAGCAAGCTTAAGCCTATAGGGAACCATGTTAAAATGGTTTTGAAGCAAAAGGTGACATTGTGTGCCCATTTGCATGTAATTTCCCAGAATCCCTGGCTGCAGTGGAAGTGCTGTGTGCTGGGTGATAATGGTGTAAGGCGGGGTTGCAGACCTGCCTAAGACATGCAAATGAGCATACAGGAATATTTCCATTTGATATATATATATATATATAACCCATGGAAGGTGGGCCCCCCCCCGTACCCTTATTTTGCGTAGTGGAGCATGGGTATCGCAGAGTTTTAAGAACTCGGATTGGAAATAGTCGAGCGCAGAATCAGGGTCGGGAATTAAATAGATTCTGTGCCATGCAAATGAGCATACAGTTATATTTGCATTTGCTATATATATATATATATATATATAATGGAAATATAACTGTATGCTCATTTGCATGGCACAGAATCGATTTAATTCCCGACCCTGATTCTACGCTCGACTATTTCCAATCCGAGTTCTTAAAACTCTGCGATACCCATGCTCCACTACGCAAAATAAGGGTACGGGGGGGGGGCACCTTCCATGGGTTACAACTGACCTTATAGCACTCTACCAGTTCAGGGATACCTTGTGGAAAAGCTACAAAATAACTGGCACTACCAAGGATCTCAGTCACTACAGATGCCTGCGGAACATGTGCACAAGGCAAACAATGCACGCAAAAGCACAATATTAATCTGACAATCTCCACCAGAATACATCAAACCCAGCTAACTTCTGGAAGGTTATCAACAATATATTCCAGCCTTCTAACCATCATCAACCAAGTAATATCACAAAGGGGGATATTACTCTGACAAAACCCACTGACATTGCAAATACATTCAATGATTACTTTGTGGGGTGTGCCACTAATTTATTAGCGAAACGCAACACAAACCACAAACCTGAATCTCATCCTGGGAGTTCCCACATAGCCCCACCCCCTCCCGACACTGCTCACAACTTTCAATTTGGCCCAGTATCCGAAGAGGAGATTACACAAGCGCTCCTCAAATTAAAACTAAGCAGCCAATGTGGACCTGACTTACTACAATCCAGGTTCCTACGACTTGGTGCCCCAGTCATTGCCAAACCAATTGCTTCCATAGTCAACTCTATCCTGTCTGCAGGCCATATCCCTAAGACCTGGAAAACTGCCAGAGTTGTCCCAATCTTCAAAAGTGGGAACAAAAACACTGTCTCAAACTACAGGCCAATCACACTTCTCCCAATTCTATCCAAAGTCATGGGAAAATGTGTCCACTCCCAATTAAGCGATTACTATACCAAGACAAATTTCCCTAGCCAATTCCAATCTGGCTTTCGCCCCAAACACTCCACCGTAACTACCCTGCTAAAAGTTTGCAATGAAATCCAGTGTGGAATGGAACGGGGACAACTCACTGGTGCAGTATTCCTAGATTTTGCAAAAGCTTTTGATACTAGGATCATGCTATCCTGCTTAACAAACTCCAGAGCTCTGGAATTGGGAAGCATGCTTTAAAATGATTTCACTCCTACCTATCAGGTAGATCCCAACATATGTCCATCTCAGGCTCTAACTCCAACCCCCTGAATATCACCTGTGGTGTCCCGCAAGGCTCTGTTCTGGGGCCCCTACTCTTCTCAGTGTTCATCAATGATCTTCCCACAGCTGGAAGGAAGCCTCCATACACATGTATGCAGATGACACAATCCTATATGCACACAGCCATAGCCTCTCTGACCTTCAACACATACTTCAGTCTGACTTTTTGAGACTAGAAAACTGGATTTCCCACAACAAACTGTTTTTAAACACTGACAAGACTGTAACAATGGTATTTGGGACCAAGACTACATTTTTAAAGCTTCCAGTGACTGAGCTCCAGATTAGAACCAACACTAACACCACCCTAACCCCTGTCACTAGTTTTAAATACCTGGGCATATGGTTTGACTCCCACTTAACATTCGGGATGCACATTGATACCCTGACAACCAAGACCTATGCCAAACTAGGGGTACTTTACAGGAACAAATACTCCCTAAGTCTCCTGGTCAGAAAGCGTATCGCACAGCAGATGCTAATGCCAATTATTGACTATGGAGACATAGTATATGGCTCGGCACCTCAAACCCACCTTAGCAAACTTGACACCCTCTACAATTCAATTTGTCGTTTTGTTCTCCAATGCAACAACAACACACATCACTGCGAAATGCTCAAAGAACTAGATTGGTCATCACTCGAGTCTAGGCGCAAAGTTCTCCTTTCCTGTCTTGCCTTTAAATTCTTTATGGGCAAGCTACCCAGCTAACTGAACAAGCTCCTCATCCCTACCACATGCAGCACTCATCATCTGAGATCTGACTCCAAAAGACTGTTCATGGTCCCAAGGCTCAACAAAGTATCCGGCCGTTCCTCCTTCTCTTACCGTGCACCCCAAAACTGGAACAACCTAACGGAGACTCTCACATCCACCACCAGTTTAAGTTCTTCCAAATCTAAGGCCTGGGACATAGTGCCTCTCAAACGTGCTGAGGCACGCTGAGGCTCAGGGAAAGCGGTTTCTTTCCCTGGCCTTACACAGCGCGCCATCAGGGGGCGGGACGGGGGCGGGCTTTGGAAGAGAAAAAGGGGTTTGGAAGAGAAAAAGATTGGACAGTATAGAAAATTTAATTTTCAGGCATGGCAACAGTATACACAATTTGGTTACTTTAAGTCAGCAATCACTATTTATTGTGCTTTTCCCCCCCTTACTATCGGGAAGGTATTAAGCATAAAATACCTAGGATCTCTGAGATAGCGATATAGCTGTCAGCAGCGTCATTGCCAGTAATGTTATAAATACATTTTCCATCATTGACTGGCTATGGCAATAAGTGCCCATTGTAAGTGTAGACTACCAGTGGTAAGAAAACAACAGCAATGTTGCAATGCTGCTTAAAGTTGTTTCTCTCTAAGGCCCAGATCCACAGAGGTCATAGGTGGGTCATTATTTAAATCAACAAGGGACGCTATTTTCTCTGAGTTTAACGCATATCCACAAAGCTAATTATATGCAAAAACAATGGTTGTTGTATGTCCCATAAGCATAGGCTTATCGCCATGTTAAGTTAGCACAACCTTGTGCTAGCTTCAAATAACAAATATAAAATGACGTTACTTCCATCCAGACCCTGTAATATGTGTATGTATGTATGTCTTTATTTATATAGTTTCTTTCGCTGATGGTCAATGTGGTATTTAAACCTCCATTGACCCCTCAGAGGAAGATCGGAAAACTCCTTGGATGAGGAGCTTGCGTATATAGTGTATGATCACAGGGATGAATAAATAAATAAATAACTTACACGGCCTTGTGTAAGTTGTATCCCATCAAGGTTTCTTTCTTTCTTGCTTCTGGATGGTAATACTTCTTCCTTCCTGGTCCTTTTTCTTTCTTTACTTCTCTCTGCGTCCTTGATGCTTCTTGTTTCGATAGGTGGACTCTTCACTGTGGTTCGCCTCTCATATGGATGTGGATATAAACAATAAAGGAAGGCAGTTAGGCATATACAAACACAGGTCAGCTGCGGTAAAGGAATAAAGCAATATAATACTGCTTGTGTTAAATATTGATGGGTAATGTTCCACTCACACGGCCTAATGTGAGTGATCTCCTATCTCCGTATCTTTTTAGCGCCCGTATGGATAACAGGTCATCAGGCGGGTAGGCATACAACCACTAACCAGAGATCAAGAATACAAAAATGGTGGAAGGGAAAATGGTGAGATATATCAAAATACTCACATGGGCCAGTGTGAGTACACACTTGTAGAGGTATCTTTGATGCTCCAGTGGCTAAGGGCTGATGACAATCTAAAATTAAGTGACACTAGGCACTATGGGTAATGATAACTTTATTGGAACTAGCATGCATAGAAATCAGTAATAAACACTAATAAAACTTTCCATGAGCCTGAGGAAGCCCTGTTTAGGGCGAAACGCGTAGCTCTTTGTCACTGGAACTGTGCAGCATTGAGAGAGGAACCAGAGGTGCTGTGGAAACACTCTTCATCCGGACGCGGAGATAAGAGACTTTGTGCCCACCAACCACCAAGAGTTACCTTTTGCTGTTATATCTTCCCCTTTAGAAGCATTATTGGCTTCTTTGATTTTATTCCCCATCACCTTACCCTTTTATTAGTGTTTATTACTGATTTCTATGCATGCTAGTTCCAATAAAGTTATCATTACCCATAGTGCCTAGTGTCACTTAATTTTAGATTGTCATCAGCCCTTAGCCACTGGAGCATCAAAGATACCTCTACAAGTGTGTACTCACACTGGCCCGTGTGAGTATTTTGATATATCTCACCATTTTCCCTTCCACCATTTTTGTATTCTTGATCTCTGGTTAGTGGTTGTATGCCTACCCGCCTGATGACCTGTTATCCATACGGGCGCTAAAAAGATACGGAGATAGGAGATCACTCACATTAGGCCGTGTGAGTGGAACATTACCCATCAATATTTAACACAAGCAGTATTATATTGCTTTATTCCTTTACCGCAGCTGACCTGTGTTTGTATATGCCTAACTGCCTTCCTTTATTGTTTATATCCACATCCATATGAGAGGCGAACCACAGTGAAGAGTCCACCTATCGAAACAAGAAGCATCAAGGACGCAGAGAGAAGTAAAGAAAGAAAAAGGACCAGGAAGGAAGAAGTATTACCATCCAGAAGCAAGAAAGAAAGAAACCTTGATGGGATACAACTTACACAAGGCCGTGTAAGTTATTTATTTATTTATTTATTCATCCCTGTGATCATACACTATATACGCAAGCTCCTCATCCAAGGAGTTTTCCGATCTTCCTCTGAGGGGTCAATGGAGGTTTAAATACCACATTGACCATCAGCGAAAGAAAGTTTATTCCTCTCACATTGTGCTCCCCCATCTCTTCTGGTGTTTCATATCTATCAAGGGTCAGGGATAGACCCTAGTGGGGTATTTTGAGTCACATGAGGATTTTTTAAGAGAACATCAAAAAGGTTGTACCACACCCTTCTTATTTCCAATAAGATATATATATCTAATACTAAACAACGGTTAGAGCAAGCGCCCGAGTATCACACTACAACTTTATTTATATAGTGCTATTAATGTACATAGCGCTTCACAGCAGTAATACACGTCAAATTCATATAAATAACAAATAATACAAATAACACATAAAGGGAAGAAGTGCTTTAGACATAAAAGTAACTTTAGGAAAAGGAGTCCCTTTTGGAGTCTAATTGGTTGGTAGGAAGAACGTATAGAGACAGTAGGAGGGTGTTACTGTTACTATTCTGACGGACCATAAGAAAATTCTCTACATTGAAGGTGCACGTCGCCTAGGGTCGCGACAAGCCCGATGGTCACTTTTTTTCCCTCGCTTCAATTTCATTATTTCGTATTTACCAGGGTCAAAAAACGTGAAGGCAGACGCTCTCTCTCGACAATTTCTCGTGGAAGACAAGGCTGAGGTCCGAGAAGAAACCATACTACCCCCATCTTGTATAATCTCCGCCAACACTTTTGACACATTAGAAGACATCACGCAAGGCCAGTCTGATATTCCGGAGGGTCTCGAGGTTCCAGATGGACGCCTCTACACCGCACCAGCCTATCGCAGAAAAGTGCTGGAATGGGGTCACTCTTCTAAAATCTCCGGACACCCAGGTACATGGAGAACTATCGACCTCCTGGAACTGACCTTTTGGTGGCCCGGTCGAGATACGTAAGGACATAAAGGAATTTGTCACTGCATGTCCGACATGTGCCCAAAAGAAGACTCTCCGTAACAGGCCATCAGGGTTACTGCACCCCTCCCGATTCCAGAATGCCCATGGATGCATCTTTCCATGGATTTCATTGTGGAATTACCCGTATCCAAAGGCAGGAATACCATTCTGGTGGTGGTCAACCGGTTTCTAAGCAGGCCCATTTCATTCCCCTCAAATCATCAGAAATTTTCATCAAAGAGGTCTTCCGTCTTCATGGGGTTCCCCAAGTTACTGTGTCGGATCGAGGATCTCAATTTATATCTAAATTTTGGCGGACCTTTTGCAAACAACTAGGGATTTCTCTTCCTTTTTCTTCTGGCTATCATCCTCAGACTAATGGTCAGACAGAGCGGACCAACCAATCACTTGAACAGTTCATCCGCTGCTTCATTTTGGATTCCCAGGACAACTGGACTGATCTCATGCCTTGGGCCAAATTCTCCCACAACAATCTCCATAAGGAGTCGACCCAAGACTCACTGTTGTTTACCAACTTCGGCTTCCATCCCTCGTCTCTCCCTACCGCAGGACCTAGATCCGGGGTACCAGCAGCAGATAATAGGACCACGGCGAGTATCACGACCATCCTAACTTCTCCTACCCATACCCGGCTTCACAACTACGACTTTGCTATCTGGACGCGGTTGCGCGGTTGTTGGTCGGTGTATTCTAACATCCCCACCTCAGCCTTGCAGTCCCGTCCTGTTTGTGGTGAGCACCCGTTACAGTGATTAGGTCATCTAAAGAGAATGTGTGAGGAGAAAATGTCCGAGGACAGAGCGCTGGGGTACCCCCACAGAGAGATCAATAGAGGAGGAGGTGTTAGCAAAAGAGACCCTGAAAGAACGGTAGTAGAGGTAAGAGGAGATCCAGGATAGAGCTTTGTTACGATTACCAAGAGTATGGAGAATTTGAAGGAGAAGAGGGTGGTCTACAGTATCAAATGCTGGAGAGAGGTTGAGTAATATGAGCAGTGTGTAAAGACCTCTGTCTTTGGCAGCATGGAGGTCATTAGTTATTTTAGTGAGGGCTGACTCAGTGGATTGAGCAGTGCGGAATCCAGATTGTAGAGGGTCAAGGAAAGAATAGGTGTTGAAAAAATGGAGCAAGCGAGAGTATAAAAGACGTTATAGGAGTTTAGAGGCAAAAGGCAGGAGGGAGACAGGCCGATAGTTAGAAAGACAGGTTGGGTCAAGCTTGCTGTTTTTGAGTAATGGTATAACTGTTGCATGTTTGAAGGAAGAGGGAAATTTACCAGAGTAGATGAAGGAGTTAAAAATGTGTGTGAGCATAGGGATAACAGGAGCAAGAGGTTTTAGATGGGATGGAACGGGGTCAGGAGGGCATGTGGTAGAGGGAGAAGAGATCTGCAACGACACATCCTCAGTGACAGCGGAAAAAGAGTCAAGGAAGGCAGGAGGAGAGTTAGGAAGAGGTGTATGATGGGAAGGGGGATACAGTGGGGATGTCCTGAAGTATGGATTCCACCTTTTCCTTGAAATAATCAGCAAAGTCCTGAGGTGAGATGGAGGAAGAACAGGCAGCTGAGGGAGGTCTGAGTAGGGAGTCAAAGACAGAGAAGAGTTCTTGTAGGTTAGACTTCTGCGCGTTGATTAGTGAAGAAAAATAGGCTTGTTTAGCTTGCGAGAGGGCAGAGTTGAAACAGGATAGCATAATTTTGTAGTGAAAGAAGTCTGCGAGAGTATGAGATTTGCTCCAGAGGCGTTCAGAGGAACGAGTGCAGGAACGCAGCATGGGCGTGTGGGAATCTAGCCAGGGTTTGGGGTTAGAAGAGTGAGAACGGCAGAGAGAAAGAGGGGCATATAGCTTAACAGAGGAGGATAGGGCAAAGTTGTAGTTCCTGACCAGGTTGTCATGGTCTGGAGCAGAGCTGAGAGAGTAGAGGGAGGAGTGTAAAGTGGAATCAAAAGCTAATAGGTTATTAGAGCGCAGGTATCTGCAGAAACGAGGGCTAGATGGAGATGGAAAAGGGGAGACTTGAGAGAGAGAAAATGAGATGAGGTGATAGTCAGAGAGAGGAAGGGGGGAAATGGAGAAGTCAGAGAGAGAAGTTTTTTGTGAAAACCAGATCTAGGTAGTGGCCATCCTTCTGGGTGCTAGCTGCAGCCCACTGTTGTGTCCCATATGTATCCTCTCTCTCCTCTCCAGCAAAACCAATACAAGTATTTCAGGGTCTGAATGTGAGGTATGACTTAACTAACATCAGGTTAAATCCCTGTGTTAACTTTAACAGCTTTGTGGATAAGCATTGTTTTGCATATCATTAGCACTAACGTCCGTTATACTTTATGCAGTACTCTTTTCCCGCTGTAAATAGGACTTAACCTACCGTTACTGAGCTTTGAAGATGCACGTTAAGGCATAACTTAGGGTAACATCTCGTTAAGTCACTTAAAAGACGTCTTTGGATCTGGGCCTAAGGCCTTTTTTCAGTGTGCTGTGAAGCTGCTTCCCAGTGCTGAAAAATAATTCATGTGGTTAAAATCTTCTTCAGCACGGGCATGTGTCTTCACGGTGTATTGAATAAGTACCCAAGAAGGAGCTATGCAGAGCTTGCATTGTATAGAGAGAGCCCGCACCATTATACACTTCACTGTATTCATTTACAAGTTGCAAACATGTTTTTCTTCTAAACCTGCAATCCTGCATTGACAAGATGTTTCTTATTTACATTTATTTGAGTTGGGAGAATCACTTAGGGGCGTTGAAGTCTGAGTCAGTGATCAGTCCTCTGTTGATGGGTGCTAATTGAAATATCAATTCCCCTGATACATTTTTCACAAGGTTAATGTTTTCACTTGCAGTCAATTTACACAGGATTTGGAAACAGGGAATTCATCCACATGTACAGTACGTAGTTTACTCTGGCTGGAAAATTAATGATAATAAGATAATAAGAAAGAGGCTTTGAATTAGTAATGCCATTTTGAGCTGTGAATATATACAGTATTTTAAAATTGGTATAGAGAAAATGAAATGCTTTCAAATGCATCCAAACAGTTGGCATTCACACACAATGACTTGTATATTTGCATGTACAGTATTTACATCAGTTTAAAATATGACCATGGCATGACAAATGATTGAAGCACACTTCTCTATGTTTGTTGTTTGGTAGTCAGGTAGTCCTTGAATCTCCTCAGCAGTTAATTCAGAAATATTTCATTGTAGAGGTATACTAAAGCTCAATCAAAAACCTGTTGCTTTTTCCTCCGCAATATTACAGTTACGCCCTTTCCTCTTGTTTGTCGACTGCTAAAACTCTTACTCAGGCCCTCATTCTCTCCTGTCTCGATTACTGTAACCTCCTGCTGTCCGACCTACCTGCATCTCACCTGTCTCCCCTACAATCTATCCTAAACGCTGCTGCCAGAATTACTCTACTCTTTTATAAAGCTGCCTCAGCGTCTCCCCTGCTGAAATCACTCTCCTGGCTGCCTATCAAATCCCGCATCTCGCACTAAATTCTCCTCCTCACTTTTAAAGCTTTACACTCTTCTGCCCCTCCCTACATCTCATCCCTAATTTCTCGCTATGTATCATCCCGACTCTTGCGTTCTGCTCAAGGATGCCTTTTCTCTACCCCCTTTGTATATAAAGCCCTCTCCTGCCTTAAACCTCTCTCACTGACTGCCCCACACCTCTGGAATGCCCTTCCCCTCAATATCCGACTAGCACCCTCTCTATCCACCTTTAAGACCCACCTTAAGACACACTTGCTTAAAGAAGCATATGAGTAGCACCTTGGCTAATAATATACACATGATACATAAAGCTTGGCCCCCTGCAGACACACTTATCAGAACGCCCTCCTACTGTCTATACGTTCTTCCAACCTACAGTACCAATTAGACTCCAAAATGGACTCCTTTTCCTAAATGTTACTTTTATGTCTGAAGCACTTATTCCCATGATCTGTTATTTGTATTATTTGTTATTTATATGATTGTCACATGTATTACTACTGTAAAGCGCTATGTACATTAATGGCGCTATATAAATAAAGACATACATACATACAATTATCCTTTCATATGTAGGATGTACACAGACATTTCCAACACTTATAATATGTTTTTTTTTTATGTGTGTTTAATATGTTGTGCAAAAGTATTATTTATAAGAACCTTCTGCTTGGAACAGTACTAAAGTACAAAATTAGTACAAATAAGATGTTTTATTCAATTTAAATGGTGCTGTTTTTTTTAGCCACAAGGCTTTGATAAATGAAAACACCTGTATAATGAAATAAATGTTAACACAAGTTTGGGTTCTGAAATTTTTGGGGAAGTAAAACTTTAAGGGGCAAATGTCGCTTGCATTAAAGCGTGTCAGAGCACCTGTTTGAACACCGAGGGCCTTATGCAGAGAGCATAGAATTTTAAAATTGGCGAATTTCATAAAAAGTAGCTTTTTTGGAGAGTTTTATTCTCCATATGCAGAAAAGTGCGAATTCTGCTATGTTTAACATGGATGCGTGTGGCGAGTTTAAATTGGCGAGATGCGCGCTTCAGAAACGTGTAAAAACAAATTCGCGCCTTTTTTTCCCCTTTACTATAGGCGGCGAGCGCCATCTTGCCATCTTTTCCTGGCGCGGCAAAAATGCGCGAATCGCGGCATTTTTTGGCGCGAACAGCCGCTTTATGCCGTTCGCACCTCTCTGCATTCGGAGAGTTTTAAAAATGGCGAGATGGAGGTTCTCGCCAGCCGCGAGGCGAGTTTTAGCAATAGAAAAAACAAAATGGCGCGTTTTTCGGAACTCGCCATTTTCTGCCGGTTTCTGCGCGAAATTGTACAAAAAATGGCGAATTTCGAAATAACGATGCTCTCTGCATAAGGCCCCCTGTGTTTTCTTCTGTTTGAAGAAAACCGAGTACACTGCTAGCAATATATACAGATGCAGCGGTCGTTATTTGAACATTTCTCTGAGCCGTTTTCGTAAAGTCTGCTGTATTCCACGCATGATTCACTCGTTATTCTCGGCGAACGCTAGTGTTAACGCGGCCAGTCACACCAATCACATCTGTGTTTAGCGTTGTTGATTTCTTTGAATTAGCTGGATTCTGATTTGTTTGGGTGCAGTTCTTCGCTAAAATGCTATTTTCTGCACTCGATCAACAGACTAGTAATCTCGTGTCTTAGCGCGAGACTATTTCATGAAATCACGCGCCATGACCCGGTAAGCAAAAGGATACAACGCGTGAAATGTTCAAATAACGGCCGCTGCATCTGTTGCAGGATTTTCTAAACAGAGTTTCATGGCAGCCATGCGTGGACTGCACAGTGCGGGTAGGATTTTCTAAACAGAGTTTCATGGCAGCCATGCGTGGACTGCACAGTGCGGGTTTTCTTTGATTTTGGGGCCCAAAGCTAACATGATGAAGGTTTGACAGTCATCACCACTGCCAAGTGCAGTTTTTCACTTGCCATGCTAAAGTTGTAGCTTCTAGTAGCTGATCAAAAAAGCAATATATTGTAAATAATTTACCAATCCAGCTGGCTTCCTTGAACAAATATTACACAGAGTGAACTCAAGAGTTCAAAAGTACCCCTCTATATGCACTCTTGACCAGATGTTTGTATGTAATTCTCAGGCCACAAGATAAATCCCTTAGCCAGGAACTAAAAGTGAAAGGCGACGAAAAACAAAAAAGTTTTAATACATAATTAATTAATACACTCAAAATTTAAAATATGTGTCAACTAAACCCCTCAGAGGAGCGGTGGAGAACTGATAGGGATATGTCATATACAGTAAATGTCTTGATATTATAATTATCAGAGAATATCCCTATCTTCCCCTGCGTAAAGATTCAACATGTGATGTCCACAGTAGTTGCTGTAGATTGATACAGTTGCTTGTATAAGTAATGTGACATATAATAGGCAATAGGTATTAGTACAAGGTAAAAGAGCTCTTCGTAGCTGTCCCACGTTGGGATGACTAGGTAGTCTAATAATAACACAATTATACTAAACCCAAGGCTCCATCATAGCCTCAACAGTTAATACCACATAGTGTCACATACATAAAGCAACATAGCCTTATAAATGGGTACAAGTCACTGAAATGGTGCTTGAAATAGTAACCATCCATACAATAATGTCCCTTTAAATGGTAGTGCCACTTCCCTAACTCTCATACCGATACATATGATGTGCAGACATTGCCAAAAAGTAGCTACTTGTAGTGCGTAAACCAGAGCTGTAGTGGGTTGCGGCGAACCCAAAACAAAACAGTGTGTAGGATGATAGCACAGTGTAACTCAAGCAGCTGTTTGGAAACAACACGCGGCTCGTCTGCAGAGACTTAGCAGTAAAGCCACCGGTGTGAGAGATATGTGGGAGGGGAAGAAAGGAAAGCGGGTTACGGCGAACCCAGACAGAGGCAAGGAAGGTATACAAGCCGTGTAGACATCTGGCACATGCAACGCCGTCGCTCCTCTGTGATGTCACCCTCGTGACGTCAGTAACACCGACACGTGTTTCGCGCGTGTAACGCGCTTCTTCAAGGGGAGGAGTCTACTCTTCCGATCCTGTTCCTAGTATTTATAGTGGGACCTGGATGCCTATTGGTCCGTGGGTACTTGTGGGATCTGCCTTTAATCCGCCATTGCGGTATTGTGTATTAACCCTGTCAGACCGGGTCCAAGTCAGGTGACTATTAGTCACGGACATATGAAATTGTACTTAATAGTTATGTAGTAATTTGTCCCTACTATGTATGTGGTGACTCCAAAGATATAACGGGGTTAGATTGGTTATAATAATGCATAGTGTCCAAAATTTGGTATTGTACTTTGTAGTATTTGGTATTGTACTTTGACATATCCCTATCAGTTCTCCACCGCTCCTCTGAGGGGTTTAGTTGACACATATTTTAAATTTTGAGTGTATTAATTAATTATGTATTAAAACTTTTTTGTTTTTTGTCGCCTTTCGCTTTTAGTTCCTGGCTAAGGGATTTATCTCTGAGAAATACATACAAACATCTGGTTAAGAGTGCATATAGAGGGGTACTTTTGAACTCTTGAGTTCACTTTGTGTAATATATGTTTACTACCTCCCTTGCACCTACCGTTTTAGGACTTTCTAACAATAGGTGAGCAGTTTTCTACATAACCTGTGTGATTCCTTGAACAAATGTAACTATGTTTAAAGCAAATATTTAGCTGCTTTTAATTAAGGCAAATTCCTTTTCTTTAGCGGCCTCTAAATGGGGGAGTGTGCAGGGAAAATACCTTTTTGATTCACTGATTTCCACTGCCTTAAAGAGTCTGTAAGTGCGTGCATTTTGTACTCTTCAAAAAGTGACTGGCCAGAATATGTCAACGCAGCTAACAGCAATCACTTTTCAACACCACAGTACTCCTGGGATTTACATGGCTTTTCTCATTGGTTCTGCATAATACACATCTGACCATAACATGATCCCTGCTAGACGTACCATATGTCTTCAGAATTTTTTGTTAGGCTCGATGTGAATTTTATGTTATTGTAACCGCTGCATGAAATACTGGAAACAGAGATGATCACATTTGTTGCCAAAGTTCAAATTTTCTGCAAAAAAGTTAATTGATTCACATTTTTTGAACTTTTGCGAAAGGATAGAAGTTTGAAATATTCCGCCCCCCAAGCCATGTCTTTTTAAAAAGTTTGCAATAAGTTGTGGCATGAATCGGGCATATTATTCTCATGGAGAAGCTGACATGCTACTGTATGTTGAAGGCTCAATTAAATACTTTTTTCTATGAAACCTAGGGACTTTGGTGTGCACAACAAAAATGTCCTAACCAATTAATTTGAGGGTATGCTTCCTCCTCTGGGTGTCTCTACATTATATACCATTCTGCAACTTTCTATGTATTGTATATGTATTATCTCTCACTCTTCCTTTCCCCTTCTCCCTCCACCTCTGCTTTGTGTGTCACATATGTTTGCTTTGTACAATTTCACTTTTAATATCTTTCCTATGTAAATGGAACATTTCATTCAACTAGTTAAAAAACCCAAAATGCTTCAAAATGAGAAAAAGAGCAAACTTTATAGAACAAAACAAGTTTAATAAAAATGTGCTAATGAATTAAATACCACATTAGAGATTTAACTGATAAAAAAAGGCATGATCATTTTTTAAAAATAGGTTCTCTGGTGATCTTGGAAATTTTCGCTGGAATCGTTTGGTTTAAAGGAGCAAGTCATGATGTTTAAAAATGTTTACATTTTTAACAGCTTTGAAGCAGGGGGTCTTCGGAGCTGAACCCCATTCATTTCAGCTCCTGCGACTCCTGGCTTCCAGATATACGTAACTCCGTAGGGGGGTGCTGATAGGCTGAGGTTTAAAGTTTAAAGCCACACTGGTGTCACGGCTGCTTATTGTCTCATAGCGTGTGGGGGCTTTGAAATGCGGCCATAACGTGAACCCTGCTAGCCAAGCGGAGCGGCTACCGGCAGCCAATAAGGAGATAGGTATCTCGGGAAGAAGGGAGTCTCCGGAGGTGAAATTAATCGGGTTCAGTTCCGGAGACCACTGCTTCAATCTACTATATATTTCTGAAAGCACTGTATGTCTGCGTCCCTAGCGGCATTCTCATTGGTCCCTTGGCCCGCCCGCCCCCGCACACCTCTCATTGGCCTGAGGCGGAGTGACGGGCCAAAGGACACACAGGGACACACACACAGGGACACACACACACACACACACACACACACACACACACACACACACACACACACACACACACACACACACACACACACACACACACACCTCTCTGTCCTCTCCCCCCCCCCATCACACTCACCTCCCTCTCCACTCACCTCCCTCCACCTCCCGCTCACCTCCCTCTCCACTCACCTCCCTCCCGCTCAACTCCCTCCCGCTCCACTCACCTCCCTCTCCACTCACCTCCCTCTCCACTCACCTCCCTCTCCACTCACCTCCCTCCCGCTCAACTCCCTCCTGCTCCACTCACCTCCCTCTCCACTCACCTCCCTCCCGCTCAACTCCCTCCCCGGCGCGGGGACAGGCAGTGGGCAGGGCAGCCTGCCGCTGCCTCCACTCACCTCCCGCTCCACTCACCTCCCCGGCGCGGAGACAGGCAGTGGGCAGGGCAGCCTGCCGCTGCCTCCACTCACCTCCCGCTCCACTCACCTCCCCCTCACCTCCCCCTCACCTCCCGCTCACCTCCCCCTCACCTCCTCCTCACCTCCCGCTCACCTCCCTGGCGCGGGGACAGGCATTGGCCAGGGCAGCCTACCGCTGCCACGCGGCACCTAAGATGGCGGCGGAGGGAAGGACCCCTTCCTCCCTCGCGGACTAACTAACATGGCGGTGGCCAGAAGGAGAGGTGAGTGTGTGTGAGTGACTGAGTGAGTGTGTGTGTGTGTGTGTGTCACAGCGTGACAGTGTGTGTGTGGGACACTGTGTGTGTGTCTGTGTGCGTGTGTGTGTGTGTGTTACACTGTGTCTCAGACACTGTAGAGTGGGGACCGGAGCTACACATGGGGGGGGGGGGTCAGGAGCGGAGAAAGATACAGGGGGAGTGGAGAGGAGGGAACCGTCAATTTAAAGCAAACCAACCCCACTCCTGTCCACTGCCTCCCCCTCCTGTCCACTCTCCCCCCCTCCTGTCCACTCCCCCCCCTCCTGTCCACTGTCACCCCCACCTCCTGTCCACTGTCACCCCCCCTCCTGTCCACTCTCCCCCCCTGTCCACTCCCCCCCCTCCTGTCCACTCTCCCCCCCCTCCTGTCCACTCTCCCCCCCTCCCATCCCCTCCTGTCCACTGTCCTTTCACCTGTCCCCCCCCTGTCCACTCTCCCCCCCTCCTGTCCACTCTCCCCCCCCTCCTGTCCACTCCCCCCCTCCCATCCCCTCCTGTCCACTGTCCCTTCCACTGTCCCCCCCCCCACCCGCCCACTGTCCCCCCCCACCCGCCCAGTGTCCCCCCCTCCCCCCGGCCACTGTCCCCTCTTCCTGTCCACTGTCCCCCCCTCCTTTTCCCCCGTCCCCCTCCCCTCCTTTTCCCCCCTTTTTCCCCCCCTCACCCCCCCCCTTTCCTAGCGCTAAATGTAACTCACGGCCAACACCGGCTCTCCCCCCCCGCTCCCCTTTCTCCCCCCCGCTCCCCTTTCTCCCCCCCCGCTCCCCTTTCCCCCCCCCTGCTCCCCTTTCTCCCCCCCCGCTCCCCTTTCTCCCCCCCGCTCCCCTTTCTCCCCCCCCGCTCCCCTTTGTCCCCCCCGCTCCCCTTTCTCCCCCCCGCTCCCCTTTCTCCCCCCGCTCCCCTTTCTCCCCCCAGCTCCCCTTTCTCCCCCCCCGCTCCCCTTTCTCCCCCCCGCTCCCCTTTCCCCCTCCCGCTCCCCTTTCCCCCCCTGCTCCCCTTTCCCCCCCCGTTCCCCTTTCCCCCCCGCTCCCCTTTCCCCCCCGCTCCCCTTTCTCCCCCCCGCTCCCCTTTCTTCCCCCCGGTCCCCTTTCTCCCCCCCCCGCTCCCCTTTCTCCCCCCCCCCGCTCCCCTTTCTCCCCCCCGCTCCCCTTTCTCCCCCCCCGCTCCTCCCCCCTCCTCCTTCTCCCCCCTCCTCCCTTCTCCTCCCCTCCTCCCTTCTCCCCCCTCCTCCCTTTTCCCCCCTCCTCCCTTCTCCCCCCTCCTCCCCTTTCCCTCCCCCCCTCCCCCCTCCTCTCCCCCTCCACCCTCCTCCCCCCTCCTCCCGTTTCCCTCCCCCCCTCCCCCCTCCTCCCCTTTCCCTCCCCCCTCCCCTTCCTCCCCTTTCCCTCCCCCCTCCCCACTCCTCCCCTTTCCTCCCCCCTCCCCCCCTCCTCCCCTTTCCCTCCCCCCTTCCCCCCTCCTCCCCTCCCCCCTCCTCCTCTTACCCTCCCCCCTCCCCCCCTTACCCTCCCCCCTCCCCCTCCTCCCCTTCCCTCCCCCCTTCTCCCCTTTCCCTCCCCCCTCCCTTCCCCTCCCACTCCTCCCCTTCCCCTCCCCACTCCTCCCCTTCCCTCCCCCCTCCTCCCTTTCCCTCCTCCCCCCCTCCTCCCCTTCCCCCCCCCTCCCCCTCCCCCCTCCTCCCCTCCCCCCTCCTCCCTTTCCCTCCTCCCCCCCCCTCCTCCCCTTTCCTCCCCCCTCCCCCCTCCCCTCTCCCCCCTCCTCCCCCTCCCCCTCCCTCCCCTCCCCCTCCTCCCCTTTCCCTCCCCCTCCTCCCCTTTCCCTCCCCCCTCCCCCTCCACCCCTTTCCCTCCCCCCCTCCTCCCCTTTCCCTCCCCCTCCTCCCCTCCTCCCCCCTCCTCCCCCCTCCCCCTCCTCCCCTTTACCTCCCCTCCCCCTCCCCTTTCCCTCCCCTTTCCTCTTTTTCTCCCCCTCCCCTTTCCCCTCCCCCTCCCCCCTTTCCCTCCCTTCCCTCCCCCTCCCCTCCTCCCCTTTCCCTCCTCCCCTTTCCCTCCCCCCTCCTCCCCTTTCCCTCCCCCCTCCTCCCCTTTCCCTCCCCCTCCCCTCCCACCCCCTTCCCCCCCCCTCCCACACCCTTCCCCCCCTTCCCACCAATCTTCGCCTTCCTGCTCGCCTTCCTGCCTCCCCGCCTCTGCTTTCGCACACACCAGCCTCTGCCTTTCACCCGCCCTTACCTCCGCCCGCCTCTGCCTTTCACCCACCGCCTCACAGCCGCTGCATGCACTCAACAGACTCCCGCCACACTCGACACATACCTGCCGCCACACACACCCTGCTGCCTCCCGCCCCTACGCACCGACATCACTGACCCACCGCCTCACACCCTAGCAGGACCCCCACTCACAGAGAACACTCACAACCCACGCGACACCTGCCGCCTAACACCCTAGCAGGACCCCACTCACAGACAGCACTCACAACCATGTGCCACCCGCCGCCTCACACCCTAGCAGGACCCCCACTCACAGACAGAACTCACAACCCACGCGCCACCTGCCGCCTCACACCCTAGCAGGACCCCACTCACTAGACAGCACTCACAACCCATGTGCCACCTGCCGCCTCACACTCCCTAGCAGGACCCCCACTCACAGACAGCACTCACAACCCACGCGCCACCTGCCGCCTCACACCCTAGCAGGACCCCCACTCACAGACAGCACTCACAACCCACGCGCCACCTGCCGCCTCACACCCTAGCAGGACACACGCCTCACATTTTTACATCTGTTATGTCACCAAAATATACATTGCACTGTGGTGTGTTTACAATAAACCATTTTTAAACAACATCGTATTACATTTTATTCCATCTTCTTTTCAACATTATTATCCAACCTTTACAACAAATACTCACCTATTGTTCCACGATTTATAAATAATACTACCTATTACGCATTTACATCCCGGCAACGCCGGTCTCTCAGCTAGTCTAATATAAAAAAAAAATGAAAAAATAAAAGATGTCATGGATTGCTGCTTTAAAAAAATTGATCAAGCTTTTTCTGCTACTTTCTTTTAACTTTTTTGAAAGTTTGGAAAAAAATATATACAAATGCGCCCATTTCTAACTGTAAATTAGGCTAGCTAAGTGGACACAGAGCCTTAAGGTCCGCATCTGTTTCACACATGAATTGTGGGCTTTTTGGCTTGGTGACAGACCCATCTTAATCTGAACCAAGCCTTTCTAAATATCTCATTAAAGTTCCCATTTTTCTTTGGCTTCCCTGACGTCAGAGCTCCCTATGAGAGTTGTCATGTCCTAAAGGCTTTCAGAAGCCAGTTAGATCACATTTTTAGCTTTTAACAAAACATTGATACATAGTTGGTTTGATGCCCTCAAGAAATTAGGCCCTTTAGACAAAATAGATAATTGTGAAAAAAGAAATGAAACAATAGGTTGAGTATGCTGGTCTAAGCTCGATTTCCACGTGGAGGAGGAGGAGGGAAGAGGCTACCAGTTTGTAGAAAAAATCCAGGTAGACCTATTTCACAGAAAAAGGGGGGGGGGGGTGTAGCGCTAAACACTAACACTATTAATATAAAGGAGTTATGGTGATGGAAATAGTTGTCAACATTGTTTAAAATAACAACAAGTCTCTTCAATTGGAAAAAAGTGTCCCGAATGTGATAATTCGATGTACTGAATGATAACTATGTCCAGATTTATACTTAAGTTCAGCAGCCAGAATCCAGAGAGGGGCTTCCACGTCCCTCTGAAAGTGGGGCAGTGAAAAAGAAGATGGTGTCTTCTGGCGCGTAGCCTCAGTACATCATATAAATATGTGGAAGACAGGAAAAAAATACAACAGTGTAATAATGTACACAATGTATCAAAGTGTTCAAAATGTTAAGGAACATTAGTAACGATTTTGTTGTTAATACAAACAGGAGCACTGCTAGGAATAATCCTGAGAATTTCCCCACATTCAATTTCTGCTATATGGATTTAACCATATGCATTGATGGTTTTTCTCAGGGGCCTCCTGATACAGATGGTCTTGATGGTAATGACCAAATAATGCGTTTGTGATGTTAACATCAACCAAGTCACTTCTGGGGCTGGTTACTGAAACTCCCACTTAGTCAAATGTATTGCTGTTGATTCTGCATCAACTCTAATCGTTTCACCTTTACTACGGTTTCATCAAAGTCATGATGAAACCGTAGCAACGGTGAAGCGTGTAGAGTTGTGTCACGGTGAGATTATGGCAGGCTGTATAAGTCACACATAAATATATATAACAGATGATATATATTTATCACTGGGTCTGAACTGGGATGAGTCTTAGATATAATAAAGTATATTTATTCCTCTGGATAGGTGAACACACGAATAATACAGTAACAGACAAGAAGTACACTTACTTTGGGGTTGGGGAATGAGAAGCATATAGCATAGCAATGAAGAACAAAGGATACAGGGTGAACATCAGTTTATAAACCTTTTGTGCCCTATCCTTAACCTTGAGTACGTGTGGATTGGTTTTCAATTAACTCCAGCCAGTGGTTAACGTGGGAACACTTTTTGACCCATGCCCCCCCCGGCCAGTTGAGATATGCGAAAGTAGAGTTCTGGGGGTCCCATTTCTATAACCCCTCCTCTATATCAGGAATGCCAGCTAGTCTACCAAATGGAGTACCTGGCAGGAAACCCTTTGTTGTGAGGTGGTTAAATGGAACACTTGAAGACTGCTCTGGTTTGAGGAGTCTCCACCCTCATGCAAACAGGTGGAGAGTGACAAATCCTTTGAAAACATACTCAGGTCCTAGACATTGGGGTCGGCCTCTTGGGGCCATATGCTACTCTGGTATGCAAAGGAATTTCCTCTGAGTCTTACCCATATCTCGGAATACAGTATGTTGGATAAAACATGAACATATTAAACTATCCAGTTCCTTTGGGTCCAGCAGGTCAACAACTTCCCAGTTCTCAATGCCGGAACTGGGACACCCTATGGTCCAATTTGCGACCCTGCCTACGACCTGGGAAACCGGAGATACCCAAATACACTTTAAAACCGTTTTTACAATTTTAATACACAAATCTCTGCTGTAAAATAAATCACGTTTTTTTCACTAAATCCCCATTGAAAACAACGGGTTCTGCCGCCATAGACTTTCAATGGCAAACCGCGCCATTGGCGGCTATGGGAATCCCCGCCATAGACTTTCAACGGGGCGATGCCGCCGTTGAAGTCAATGGAGTTTTTCCTCGTAGCGCCGGTATGGCCGCTTGGCACGGATGAAAAGTCACGACCATGACCCAAAAGAAAAAAAAATCCGAACTTTCGAAGGTCGGTCCATACTCCGTCGGGTTGGTCCCAGAGGGGTCAAGGATGGTGCTGCAGCGATGCCAGAGCAGTGGCTACAGATACCCCAAACCCGACTCTCTGGACCATCCGGAACCGGAGCTATGGAATACCAATTTCTACATTTGACACTTAGCCGTTTTCCTGAGCTGTTTCTGCCGCCGCTATTGGAACCTATGGCGCGGCCCGCTCTTCTTGGTTCGACCCTTATCAGGGGTCCAGGATACGGGGACCCGGTTGTGGTCGAGTGGGGGGAGGTCTAGGAACTAGGGACAGAAAGAATTTTATTCCTAGGGGCCCTAGAACTGTTTATTCGCACGTCACTTGTCGTTGAACTTGACTTGTAAGTGATCAAAGCTCTTCTATTGAAATTGTATCCGCTTTGCGGTTAAGCGGTTTGGACGGCAGCCAACTTGTTCCTGGAAAGCTCTCTCGAGGATTTCTCCATTGAAGTCAATGAGCCCATTGACTTTCAATGGGAAACCGCCGCTCTCCCTCTCGGACACAATCTGCTGGTCTTCTCAGGAACCGGACTCCCCAGCAAGATTCACCATTAAGAAGCATTGAGCCCTAATTGCGGCCTATGGGAACCTGCAAAATGGTGCCTGAAAAGGCGGGAAAATTACACAAAGGGCTATAATCACTATACAACTATTAACCCTTGTGCTCCCGGATAAATCCCAGTGTGTGTGTGGGCGGCAGACCAGATGTTACAATAAAACAGGAAAAAACAGGGGAATACACATGTACATGTCATTACAGGGGTTAAATCACCGTTCTGGGTCTTAGCCCAGTTAACCCTTTGACTCCCGGGGAAGGTCAGGGGATGGCCAAATGGGGTGTAACCCCTTTAATCCCGGGCCACCCCCTTTCTATCTCTACAAGTTGATCCAAAAATCACTGTATGGGACTCTGCACACAGTGCTACCTGCCTGCTGACCTGCTTCCAGTCCATCATCCGGGGATTCAACCGTAGGCACAGAGACGGGCGATGCGAGAGCTGCTGAGGAGAAGAGTGAGGAGACCGCCTCCGGATTCCAGCTGCCTGCGCTTGATATTTGATCACAATGCCTACTTTGATCTGACACCATGTGAGTGTGTTTTATCATATACTTACTTTATATAAAGCTTTTATCACTCTACACTATTTGTGGTCTCTTTACCATATTCCATGAATGCCCTACACCTGTGGATACAGTTGTGTGAAAAAGAAAGTACACCCTCTTTGAATTCCATGGTTTTACATATCAGGACATACTAACAATCATCTATTCCTTAGCAGGTCTTAAAATGAGGTAAATACAACCTCAGATGAACAACAACACATGACATATTACACCGTGTCATGATTTATTTAACAAAAATAAAGCCAAAATGGAGAAGCTATGTGTGAAAAACTAAGTACACCCTTACTGCTTCATAGGAATTAAAATGCTAAGTAGCAGACAGGTGCTGCTAATCAAATGCCCTTGATTAATTGATCATCAGCAAGTGTGACCACCTCTATAAAAGCCGAAGTTTTAGCAGTTTGCTGGTCTGGAGCATTTAGGTGTGTGTTAACACAATGCCAAGGAGGAAAGACATCAGCAATGATCTTAGCGAAGCAATTGTTGCTGCCCATCAATCTGGGAAGGGTTATAAGGCCATTTCCAAACAATTTAAAGTCTATCATTCTACAGTGAGAAAGATTATTAAAAAGTGGAAAACATTCAAGACAGTTGCCAATCTTCCCAGGAGTGGACGTCCCAGCAAATTCATTCCAAGTTCAGACCGTGCAATGCTCAGAGAAATTGCAAAAAAAAAACAAGAGTTACATCTCAGAATCTACAAGCCTCAGTTAGCATGTTAAATGTTAAAGTTCATGACAGTAAATTAGAAAAAGTCTGAACAAGTATGGTTTGTTTGGAAGGGTTGCCAGGAGAAAGCCTCTTCTCTCTAAAAAGAACATGGCAGCACGGCTTAGGTTTGCAAAAGTTGCATCGGAACAAACCACAAGACTTCTGGAACAATGTCCTTTGGACAGACGAGACCAAAGTGGAGATGTTTGGCCATAATGTACAGCGCCATGCTTGGCGAAAACCAAACACAGCATATCAGCACAAACACCTCATACCAACTGTCAAGCACGGTGGTGGAGGGGTGATGATTTGGGCTTGTTTTGCAGCCACAGGACTTGGGAACCTTGCAGTCATTGAGTCGACCATGAACTCCTCTGTATACCAAAGTATTCTAGAGTCAAATGTGAGGCCATCTGTCCGACAGCTAAAGCTTGGCCAAAATTGGGTCATGCAACAGGACAATGATCCCAAGCACACAGCAAATCTACAACACAATGGCTGAAAAAGAAAAGAATCAAGGTGTTGCAATGGCCCAGTCAAAGTCCAGACCTCAATACGATTGAAATGCTGTGGCTGGACCTTAAGAGAGCTGTGCATAAACAAATGCCCACAAACCTCAATGAACTGAAGCAACGTTGTAAAGAACAGTGGGCCAAAATTCCTCCACAACGATGTGAGAGACTGATAAAGTCATACAGAAAATGATTACTTCAAGTTATTGCTGCTAAAGGTGGTTCGTCAAGATATTGAATCATAAGGTATACTTAGTTTTTCACACATGGCTTCTCCGTTTTGGCTTTATTTTTGTTAAATAAATCATGACGGTGTAAAATGTCATGTGTTGTTGTTCATCTGAGATTGTATTTACTTAATTTTAAGACCTGCTAAGGAACAAATGATTGTTATTATGTCTTGATATGTAAAACCATAGAATTCAAAGAGGGTGTACTTTCTTTTTCACACCACTGTATATTGGCTACAGCATCGCAAAATACACAGAATTGCCGTTTGAATACAAACTTTGCTGGATTTTGGAGAAAGCAA
Organism: Ascaphus truei; assembly: GCF_040206685.1. NCBI lineage: Eukaryota > Metazoa > Chordata > Amphibia > Anura > Ascaphidae > Ascaphus > Ascaphus truei. The sequence continues at coordinate 244,155,277 of NC_134486.1, forward strand.
CTCCTCAAAATCATTTAAAACATATTGCACTATTGTTTGTATGTTTTATTTTCATATATACCTGCGCTCCCTCAAAAACCTGGACCTCTGAGAAACATATGGATTGAGAAAACAATCTACAAGAAGGTTTGAGCTGCAAATCACATTTGTTTTTATTTGGACTAATACTCCATCTTCGTATTTTACACTTCACATGTATATGTTTTTATGCACTTCTATTAAGTATTGAATTAATTGTATTTAAGCACGAGTATCACTTTATATATATTCTTATTTCAAAGAATATCACAGATTTGGTTAAAAGCGCCATTGTGGGTAACACCATTTGTTTTTTCACACTCTGACCATAGTTTGTGGGGTTCCGCTTTGCTTGTCCTACTCCACTCCTGTGGACAGGCGGTGTTTGCTCCCTTCAAGCTGGAAATTGGACGAGGGTCCCGTCGCCGTATCTACTCCTCCACGGTGCGTGTACAGCTGAGGTTGGGGGGTCAGACCGGCAGCGGCTTCCTCTGACGAACTCCCGTCTGTCAGACTTTACCTCCAGGTGCCGGAGGTAAAGTCTGACAGACTGGAGGTCGCCAGAGGAAGCGGAACCCCACAGACTCTAGTCAGAGTATACCAGGAGGAGGGGAGACTGCAGCTGCTTCAGGCTAGACAGCCGTGCTCGCTAATGCACGACTGAATACTGGCGTCTGAGAGTATTTTATACCAGTTTAATTCTTTTAAAAACATATCCTGCCATGGCATTTTCCTCTATTTGTATCTACTATATATTTCTGAAAGCACTGTATGTCTGCGTCCCTAGCGGCATTCTCATTGGTCCCTTGGCCCGCCCGCCCCCGCACACCTCTCATTGGCCTGAGGCGGAGTGACGGGCCAAAGGACACACAGGGACACACACACAGGGACACACACACACACACACACACACACACACACCTCTCTGTCCTCTCCCCCCCATCACACTCACCTCCCTCTCCACTCACCTCCCTCCACCTCCCGCTCCACTCACCTCCCTCCCGCTCAACTCCCTCCCGCTCCACTCACCTCCCTCTCCACTCACCTCCCTCTCCACTCACCTCCCTCTCCACTCACCTCCCTCCCGCTCAACTCCCTCCTGCTCCACTCACCTCCCTCTCCACTCACCTCCCTCCCGCTCAACTCCCTCCCCGGCGCGGGGACAGGCAGTGGGCAGGGCAGCCTGCCGCTGCCTCCACTCACCTCCCGCTCCACTCACCTCCCCGGCGCGGGGACAGGCAGTGGGCAGGGCAGCCTGCCGCTGCCTCCACTCACCTCCCGCTCCACTCACCTCCCGCTCACCTCCCCCTCACCTCCCCCTCACCTCCCGCTCACCTCCCTGGCGCGGGGACAGGCATTGGCCAGGGCAGCCTACCGCTGCCACGCGGCACCTAAGATGGCGGTGGAGGGAAAGACCCCTTCCTCCCTCGCGGACTAACTAACATGGCGGTGGCCAGAAGGAGAGGTGAGTGTGTGTGAGTGACTGAGTGAGTGTGTGTGTGTGTGTGTGTCACAGCGTGACAGTGTGTGTGTGGGACACTGTGTGTGTGTCTGTGTGCGTGTGTGTGTGTGTTACACTGTGTCTCAGACACTGTAGAGTGGGGACCGGAGCTACACATGGGGGGGGGGGGGGGGGTCAGGAGCGGAGAAAGATACAGGGGGAGTGGAGAGGAGGGAACCGTCAATTTAAAGCAAACCAACCCCCCTCCTGTCCACTGCCCCCCCCCTCCTGTCCACTCTCCCCCCCTCCTGTCCACTCCCCCCCTCCTGTCCACTGTCACCCCCCCCTCCTGTCCACTGTCACCCCCCCCTCCTGTCCACTCTCCCCCCCCTCTGTCCACTCCCCCCCCCCCTCCTGTCCACTCTCCCCCCCCCCTCCTGTCCACTCTCTCCCCCTCCCATCCCCTCCTGTCCACTGTCCTTTCACTTGTCCCCCCCCTGTCCACTCTCCCCCCCCTCCTGTCCACTCTCCCCCCCCTCCTGTCCACTCCCCCCCTCCCATCCCCTCCTGTCCACTGTCCTTTCCACTGTCCCCCCCCCACCCGCCCACTGTCCCCCCCCACCCGCCCACTGTCCCCCCCTCCACCCGGCCACTGTCCCCTCTTCCTGTCCACTGTCCCCCCCCTCCTTTTCCCCCGTCCCCCTCCCCTCCCTTTCCCCCGTCCCCCTTTTCCCCCCCCTCACCCCCCCCCCTTTCCTAGCGCTAAATGTAACTCACGGCCAACGCCGGCTCTCCCCCCCGCTCCCCTTTCTCCCCCCCACTCCCCTTTCTCCCCCCGCTCCCCTTTCCCCCCCTGCTCCCCTTTCTCCCCCCCCCCGCTCCCCTTTCTCCCCCCCGCTCCCCTTTCTCCCCCCCGCTCCCCTTTCTCCCCCCCCGCTCCCCTTTCTCCCCCCCCGCTCCCCTTTGTCCCCCCCCGCTCCCCTTTCCCCCCCCCCGCTCCCCTTTCTCCCCCCCCCGCTCCCCTTTATCCCCCCCAGCTCCCCTTTCTCCCCCCCCGCTCCCCTTAGGCTCCCTACACCCTTCCTTCCCCTTCCTGCTCCCAGCTCCAACTGCCAAACGTGGTCCCCGCAACATTGTAGCCTTCCTCCACAGGAGAAGCTGCAAAACCCTATTTGCTGGCTGGCTGCACGTGATGGGGGTGAAAGGGCAATCCCCAGAGGCTGCTGGGAATTGTAGTCCACTCAGGACTTCTTTAGCATTGGGACCGCGTGCGTTACCCTTACTGCGCCTGCGCGACCAACGCGCACGCACGTGCAACCTGTCATGGCGGCCCCCGCTAGCCGGTGTGCCGCAGAGCCTCGGAGCGCTACATGGGGGGTCTCTGGGGCTGAAAAGAGACCGGGGTTACATTCCTTTAAGTTTAAACAAGCTCAGGGATTTCATATATAATCGAAAAATATTACCCAGATAATCTGTTTTTTTTTGTGTCAGGTAATTCCATACACTATTTAAACTTTTCACTCATTTTTTTCACCTCTTGATAGTAATTTGTAGTATTGAAGACCCAGCTTTGTTTTGATTACAAATGACATTCTGGTTGATTAAATACATTTAATAAATAAGTAGTAATAAACCAGATAAAAATACAAGTAAAAAATATAAGCAAGTTGCAAATTTTGACTAAATCCTCCCACTTCTCCTATCCCACTGACAAGTACAACTGACAAATTTTGACTAAATCCTCCCACTTCTCCTATTTCCCTAATAGACAAGTACCGTGTTGATAAAAGGCTACAGTCATCACCCTTTATTCTGTCTTTAAAAGAGTGGTAGTTTGATATTGCATTATAGATATCCTGTAGTCTGCAAATAATTTTAATATCAGATAACCTAATTTGAGTATCAATGATATGTATGAAATGTAAATTAATCAGGTTCATTAAGGATGGGGCAGCATATTTCTGGTCTCCCACACAAAATGTACATGTTTATTCAAATAAGCTTTACTAATTTAGCTTAACTAACATTTCAAAAGAAAGCTTGGCACTAAACAACAACACGTTTCCATTCACGTTTTCTTTATCCTAAAGATGCTTGGCACAATAAGCGAAAGGTAAAAAGAAGAGTGACAATTAGATCAGAGTGTTTTGTAGAATCAATGAAAAGGGCAAGTGGTGGGAGGGAAATGATGTACATGTGAGGCAACGGAAAAAGTGAAACAAACGATGAGGGCAGTCAACGGTGTGTGCTTAGGTAAATAACAAGACTAGAGCAGAATTATCAACATAACCAGTGTCATTGTTTCCTCCTCTGCATTGACTTGCTGAGTGATCCATATGGCAGATTTATGGAGCATTCGATATGAGCATCCAACACTAAAGATAAAAGTATCCCTTTAAAGCTGCACACAAAAAGATAACCACAATGTTAGTTCAGTCCTATATAAAATGTAACTTTTAATTAATAATAAATGGTCAACATTGTAATCAGAGAGATATAGCCAGATACACATACTGACAAAGAAGGAAGGACAAACTATTTAATTTAAATTCGTATTACTTGAGCTTCATCTCTTGGAAACTAATATACATCATGGTATGAATATATGTATTGTCACTGAACTCTGTGTTGATGAGCAGGGTATATATTTAAACTTGTGATATGAATACCAGTAAATAGAAGTAATGAGATTATAAACCAGTGTATTTTTAAAGTGAATGTACTCATCAAATAAACTTGTGTGGAAAACCAAAATTATTGTGTCCGTGTTTCATAGTGTTACAAACACAAAAACTTTAAAGAAACTTCTAGAGGGTTCTTAACAGAAAAACGATAAACTAACAACTAAAGTGAATCCAAATAACATCTAAACGGTTCAAACTCAAAAAATTATGTATAGGCGTGGGCAGAAATATTAAAAAACGAAAGCCAGCTCAAATTTTTAGGAGCCAGAGCTTAGTAAAATAAAAAGGTGGGGGTGATATTGTCACGGCTGTATAATATGTGTGTGTGTATCACAGATACTCACTGTCACGGACACACATGGACACGGACACGGACAGACACACACACACAGACAGTGTCTGTCAGTGAGTGTCAGTGTGTGTTTGTGTGTGTGTCTGTAAGTCAGTGTGTGAGTGTGTCTGTCAGTATGTGCGTATGTGACAGACCCACACACTAACAGACAAACAAATATACACACACTGACAGACAAACACACTGTCTGACACACACACACTGACTGTCAGTCAGTGTGTGTATCAGTGTGTGTGTGTCACTCAGTTAGTGTGTGCCTGTTATTCAGTGTGTGTGTGTCTGTCAGTCAGTGTGTTTGTCTCAGCTAGTTTGTCTGTCTGTCTGACAGACAGACAGATACACACACACACACACACACACACACACACACACACACACACACACACACACACACACACACACACACACACACACACACACACTAAATGTCTATGTCTCATACAGACACACTGACTGACAGACAGATGTACACACTGACAGACACACACTGTGACAGACACAGTGTGACAGACACACACACACACACACACACACACACACACACACACACACACACACATTGACTGACACCCACACACACACTGACAGAGTTACACAAAGACGCACACACACTGACAGAAACAAACACACACACACGCACACACACTGACAGACACACTGAGAGAGAGAGACACACACACTGACAGAGAGACACACACACTGACAGACACACACACAATTTGACTGAGAGAGAGACACACACACACTTATTGGGGCCTATGCTATAAGCCTCGATAAGCCACTTATCTGGGCTTTTTCGCCAAAAAGGCCTACTGCTAGTCAGTAAGCCTCGGGGAAAAAAAATGCCAGGTGAGCCGCGACGAACCACTTATCGGCAGGATCTTAGCAGTTATTAGCGCTAAGGTAATGAAGGGGTTAACCCCTCACGCTACCCACCTGGTAGGTATAAACACCCACCAAGGGCCAAATGCCAACTTCACCCATCCTCGCTAACCACAATAAATATTTAAAAACACAACAACCCTACTACCCACCTCCTCTACCCCCAAAAACCACCCCCACCCCAAACACATACAGTACAGTAAGGGTAAAATGACTATTCACATATGGATAATAGTGCATTTGCACATTATAAAATCAATCATTAGCCAGCCAGCATTAATAAAGTAAGTAAAACGTTCAACTTACCCCTGCCATCATGAAGGGCGTCCTCGTCAGCATACTCCAAGTCCATGTCTTCCGATGCCACCAAGAATACAGGAAAAAATACAATCTAATGGCCCCTAACCCCTTAATCACTTTAGCGGTTAATAACCACTATAGTAATTAAGGGGTTACCTCACCTTCACCTGCTATCTATCCGGGAGGCCTAACCACCCATCCTGGGACCACTGTAGTCCCCCTGTACCCACTGATTGGCACTTGGTATATCATACCCATATAATATGGGCATGATAAGCCACTATAGCAGTCAATAGTCAACCTAATAAAAATAATTAAGGCCAAAAATACACAACAATCAAAGAAATACACAAGCACCTAAATACCCCAACAGTAAAAGAACTAACAAGCCTCAACTACGCATCAATTACATTAATCTATCACTAAAACAGCAAAGGAATTACAATTATGTAGTTCCAAAACATAAGAATACAAATAAATAAACATCTATCCAACCAATCAATTAAATAAATAAATTTAAATAAATCCTAAAAAGTACTAAAAACAAGCCATCCAAATTCAAAACAATTTAATCCAAATAATAAACAGAAATCGAAAAAATAACAATCAATAGAGAGCAAGCATTTGACAAAAAATGCATTGGCTGTCACTGTATTTATCTGTACACCAAAGGGATATTGCATGCACAGTTAAAGATAATATATTTGATAAGCGTATGTAACAGTTAGAGACCAGATTAAAATGTGAGACAGCTTTAGTTTTGAAAGAATTTAGACAGGTGGTGGCTGTGAGAGTAGATTGTAGATTGTTCCAGTTTTGGGGTGCATGGTAAGAGGAGGAGCGGCCGAATACTTTGCTAAACCTTGGGAACATGAACAGTGTTTTGTAGTCAGATCTCAGATGATAAGTGCTGCATGTGGTACGGATGAGGAGCTTGTTCAGATAGATGGGTAGCTTGCCCATAAAGTATTTGAAGGCAAGACAGGAAAGATTAAGTTTGCGCCTAGACTCAAGTGATGACTAATTTGGTTCTTTGAGCATTTCACAGTGATATGTGTTGTAGTTGCATTGGAGAACCAAACGACATATTGAATTGTAGAGGGTGTCAAGTTTGCTAAGGTGGGGTTGGGGTGCCGAGCCATATACTATGTCCCCATAGTCGATAATTGGCATTAGCATCTGCTGTGCGATACGCTTTCTGATCAGCAGGCTTAGGGAGGATTTGTTCCTGTAAAGTACACCTAGTTTGGCATAAGTTTTGGATGTCAGGGTTTCAATGTGCATCCCGAATGATAAATGGGGGTCAAACCATATGCCCAAGTATTTAAAACTAGTAACAGGAGTTAGGGTGGTGTTAGCGTTGGTTCTGATCTGGAGCTCAGACATTGGAAGCTTTAAAAATGTAGCCTTGGTCCCAAATACCATTGTTACAGTCTTGTCAGTGTTTATGTGGGGGCACAGGGGGTGGGTGGGTTGTGTATTGGTGGTGTAGACGGACGTTCACAGAGGTACACAATTGGAGACTTTATAAGGTGAAATTATAACGAGGCTTTATTGTGCCTTTTCCTTAACATCAGGAAACCATCCAAACAAGGGGGAAACACAGCTTCTATTCACTTGGGAGTGGTTCTAGTGAAATACTATGCAATTCACAACTCCCTTAGTTAAGCATGTCTCCCAGCCCCAAACACATAGCATGAAATGAACAGATATAAAAAGTCTTGTAATAAAAGTCTTATCTGTTCCTTGTAGTTTGGGGGGAAAATCTTCTCTGTCCCTGGTTGCTACCTTTTCTTCAGGGTTTGTCAGCATTCAGGTTTAGAAGTTTCCCCTGTGTCTTGGAAGCAGCTCTGCTGTGTCTTTTGGCAGAGCTCAAGACATGGTCAGCTCCAGAGATCTGTGTTCTCTTGGTCAGTCTCTCCTGGGAGACTCAAGAACCTCTGCTCTGTCTTCAAAGTTCAGCTCACACGTGAGCTAAGGAGTCCCTTCCTGTCTCAAAGGCAGGCTTTTTCTAAGCCATCTAAATTAGGCAGGTGGTGTTAGTTAATTGCCTACCAGCAGTTAACCACCACACTGCTGGATTAGAGGCACATTTGTGAACAGGGATAAGTCCCCTGTTACAGTGGTTCGTACATATTGTAATGTTTATTGGGGGCAGAGGGGGTGAGTGAAGGGCCAACAAACTCCTTCACTCACCCCCTCTGCCCCCAATAAAGCTGCTATTGTGCCTTAACCCCTTCATTGCCTTAGCGGCTATCCGCTAAGGTAATGAAGCTGCTTTAATGTAATTTTTATTAATATTGTGTGGGAGCAGGGGGTCTCCTGAGCTTAAGCGCTTTGATTTCTGCCTCAGGGACCCCCTGATTCCCTAGTTACAGGCCCTGGTTAGGGGCATCGGGTGCCGGTATTGCTGCCATTTTTAAATCATCTGTGTCACGTGACAGGGGGATTTAAATAATGAAGGAGATACTGGCACCCCATATCAGGGCCTGTAACTCGGGAAGCAGGGGGTCCCCGAGACTGAAATCAATGCGGTACATCTCAGGAGATCCCCTGCTCCCTCACACTATTAATAAAAATTACATTAAAGCAGCTTCATTACCATAGCGGATAGCCACTACGGTAGTGAATTTGTTCAATTTTTTATTTGGGTTTTAATACTAGTGTATTCTAGCAGGGGGGCACCGGAGCAGACACGCGTTGATTTGAGGTCTGGGGACCACCTGCTTCCCGAGATACAGGCCTGGTTATGGGGTGCCTGTATCTCCTATGCATTTAAATGTCCCCCGTCACATGACCGTGGGAATTAAATGCATAGGAGATACCGGCACCCCCACGGGGCCTGTATTTCAGGAAGCAGGGGGTCCCCGGACCTGAAATCAACTCGATTCTACTCTGGAGACCCCCTGTTACAATATACTAGTATTACATTTTATATTAAAAACTTTTGATCTATGTCGTTTTTTGCACAGGGAGAGGCGGCTCTCTCTCTGCAGCAAACAGAAATCGCCGGGTAAGCCCTTTTCAGAGGGGCGATCATCACGTTGCCAGCTACTCGCCAGTTTTGCAAATGTTGCTATCACAGGTATTCGGGGCTTTCTGCATACTGTGATAGTAATGCTGTAAAAACTGGCGATTTAAACAGCCCGGCAATTTTTTCCCCGGTGCTTAGTGCATAGGCCCCATAATGTCTATTGACTTATTAATATGGATTTGATAAAAGTAGCAACCATAAAGCATTCTTAGCAAGTTCACGACAATACATGTGTGGGATTTATCATTTTAAGATAGCACGGTGTAGTTATGTCTATGTTGGTATGATCTTTCATCCTATTTTAGCAGTGTAATTTTTCTTTAGCAACCTAATATTCAGGAATTACCCAGTACCTGGGAGTGATTATGGTTTGAAACCCAGTGATTCAGTATGGCGCTAAAACACAGTGATAGTGAAATTAAATAATATATTGTGTAACTGAAAAAAACTGTCAACCTTCCAGGGAATATACACTGATTCCCTCACAAAACGTTTGAATCCAGGGCAGGAAGGGAGCAGGATCGTCAGGAACACTAAGGAAAAAACATATAATAACAAATCATAGTGTAGTACTTAAAGGCAATTATGGGTCAAAAATCAGGAAAAACTTGGCTCTTATGGATCGCCTACTTACAAAAAGTAGGATAAAAAACAGCGTTTTTTTGTGTGTGAAGTTGAATAATATATTCCTCCGCCTAAGATAGCAGCATACAGCAGTCACTGATGATGGTAAACTGGATAGTGTGATCGCCGGGGCTTTCGCTCTCACAGAACAGCAACCGCATTCATACAGAGAGGAGAGGGAAACATAGTGTGTACCAGGTAACACCAAAATTTTATAAAAGTAGCATAAAAATGTGTACTCACAATGTAACGTATGAGCACATTCACATAAAGGTTTCTTTGAATATCAGGCAGCTACACAAACGGCTTGGCAGATGGAAATAGAACGTCCTCCACTCCACTCAGAGATCCCCTCCTCGAGGGTGCCCCCTCGTCCGGTGCCGGATGGATGGCGTCTGTCGTCACTTCCTGGCCTGGGGGTGAAGACTTCCGGTGAGGACGGGAAGATCTTGGGGTAGGAAGACTCGCCGAGCCGCAGCAGCAGTGCCTCTTCCAGGGAATATACAATTGCTTCTTGTTCACAGATCAGTTGTATCTTCAGCATACATCATGAATCACCCCCTAGGGTCTCCTCAATCAGCGCTGCTCCCTTCCTCCGTTACCACACGAGAACACTGATCTAATCCCGGGATCACAAGCCTGGGTTTGGATCACGCAGAAGGCTGCCCTGCATGGTGCTAACAATGCCGTCTAATCAGGTATAGGGTGATTGCCCTGATTAGACGGCATTGTTAGCACCATGCAGGGCAGCCTTCTGCGTGATCCAAACCCAGGCTTGTGATCCCGGGATTAGATCAGTGTTCTCGTGTGGTAACGGAGGAAGGGAGCAGCGCTGATTGAGGAGACCCTAGGGGGTGATTCATGATGTATGCTGAAGATACAACTGATCTGTGAACAAGAAGCAATTGTATATTCCCTGGAAGAGGCACTGCTGCTGCGGCTCGGCGAGTCTTCCTACCCCAAGATCTTCCCGTCCTCACCGGAAGTCGTCACCCCCAGGCCAGGAAGTGACGACAGACGCCATCCATCCGGCACCGGACGAGGGGGCACCCTCGAGGAGGGGATCTCTGAGTGGAGTGGAGGATGTTCTATTTCCATCTGCCAAGCCGTTTGTGTAGCTGCCTGATATTCAAAGAAACCTTTATGTGAATGTGCTCATACGTTACATTGTGAGTACACATTTTTATGCTACTTTTATAAAATTTTGGTGTTACCTGGTACACACTATGTTTCCCTCTCCTCTCTGTATGAATGCGGTTGCTGTTCTGTGAGAGCGAAAGCCCCGGCGATCACACTATCCAGTTTACCATCATCAGTGACTGCTGTATGCTGCTATCTTAGGCGGAGGAATATATTATTCAACTTTACACACAAAAAAACGCTGGTTTTTATCCTACTTTTTGTAAGTAGGCGATCCATAAGAGCCAAGTTTTTCCTGATTTTTGACCCATAATTGCCTTTAAGTACTACACTATGATTTGTTATTATATGTTTTTTCCTGGGTGTTCCTGACGATCCTGCTCCCTTCCTGCCCTGGATTCAAAAGTGATTATGGTTTGGACATAGATGTAGAGAGAAAAAACAGGACAGGTAGCGCTAACTATAACAAATGGTAAAATACAATAAAACCTTAAGTATGGAAAATATCCATACATGAGGGGCTGCCTATGATACAAAACTGACCCCCAGGTCAGGACAGAGTAGAATGGAAGAGAATATGTATCTAAGGCGCCTAATAATATATAGCAAAAGGATATAAAAACCAAGCCTGTTGGAAGATCTGGAATTGGCTCCAAGTGGTGTATGAAAGGCTTAAAAAAAGAGAAACAAAGTGCATAGCATAATACTGTTTGGTAAGTAGACGGACATACATATAATACAAATAACAAACAGCTGAGAATTCAACAGGTAATAATTAAATTAAAATAAAAGCATTTAATAAAACATACATGGGACATATGAAAAATAATAAAATAATATATGTGGGATACTCTCAGATGTATCCACTGCTTGCCCTTATCTATCTGGTGAGTGGGCATTTCTATCTTTGCAGCAGTGTGTCGATCTGACCTACTTCCATTGTTTATATATTATTTTATTATTTTTCATATGTCCCATGTATGTTTTATTAAATGCTTTTATTTTAATTTAATTATTTCCTGTTTAATTCTCAGCTGTTTGTTATTTGTATTATATGTATGTCCGTCTACTTACCAAACAGTATTATGCTATGCACTTTGTTTCTCTTTTTTTAAGCCTTTCATACACCACTTGGAGCCAATTCCAGATCTTCCAACAGGCTTGTTTTTATATCCTTTTGCTATATATTATTAGGCGCCTTAGATACATATTCTCTTCCATTGGACACAGATGTAGATGCAACTTGTGTCAAGAACCACAGGTAAATCCACAAGGAGGGTCAGTAAGTACCTGTGTTATCGCAGATACCTGGGAACAGGAATCCGGATCCGCAGTGCGATGGAAGCAAAGTGTCTAGGGAGGAGCAGGCAAGAGGGGTTGTCAGGCAATCCAAGCTTTGGGTCCGCATGCAAACAGCAGAGCAGTCGATAGTCGAACAAGCCAAAGGTCAGAGCAGGGAGCAGACAGCAGAGTAAATGGACTAGCTGGAATCGCTTTCAGGTTTTTTCAATATCCAGCAGCAAATCTGGGAGCTTTACAAGCAGCAAAGAAACAGTGAACTTGCCTCCAGGGTAGAAAGCAGGGTGTGAAGGACTGGTAGTTGGGAAAGGTGCCTCCGTATAGGCCAAGGAAGTCAGGTGTTCTTGTAAGCATAGCTGTCTAGGGGCACGGGTTGGTTTCTGTGGGTATTGGGTATGGATCTGCCTAACTAGCCACGGGCCATGGACTTGCGTGGCGGGTTCCCAGGACACTCTTGTGGACTGTAGCCTCTCCTATCTACCAAGTAGAACAGAGTCTGCCAACTCATTTAGCGTCGCAAATCACCTGGACCTCGAATTGAGGTTGTCCTCAGAGTTGAAGGTCAGGTTTTTTCGGTCTCTATTAGGAAAAAAATTTGGAATGCCAGGTTTCAACAAGGATACATGAAATAGAGGTAACTAGAGATGATTGGCCACAGGGTTAATTTACTGAATGACCAAAATGGTCCCATAAACTTAGGAGCAAACTTATTTGTGGTGTTCTTTAAAAATAAGTCCCGGGTCTTTACACAGGAGTGGGGGTCTGATGACGATCTGCGAACTTGTATTTGTTTTTTGCTAGGCACAATTGAATTGCTACTCCGGTGAATCCGGTGAATCTTTTGTAGCATAGATACCAGTGAGGAGAGGGCCAGTACGGGAGACCATTCCTGTTCAGTTGGCAGCATCTACAGATGGTATGCAAAGATGGAAAGGAATAGACTACGGTTGGTAGGAATTGTAATAAGATAATTCTGCAGTTGCTAGGAAAGAGGTCCAGTCTGGTGTGTGTTAATAAAACACCGAAGATACTGTTCCAAGGTTTGGTTCAGACATTCAGTTTGTCCATTAGACCAGGGGTGCGCAAAGTTTTCCCCCTGTGCCCCCTTGCCTGCTCTCCTCCCCTGCTCGCGGCCCCCTGACACACCGGCTCGCCTCCATGGGTTACCATGGCTACACGTTGCCGAAGACACCACCAAGCCGTCTGAATCAAGGTAGAAGTTAAAGAGGCCTTGTGTGTTCCCCCGGCATTTAATTTAAATGCCATGGGGGAGAGCGCAGGACCTCTTAAGCTGCCCGCCCTCCCTGGAAAATCTCGGTGGGCACGCCCCCCACGTTGAGCATGCCTGCTTTTTGAATATGCAATAATTGACTCATCGCAGACCAAAAAACGGAAATGAATTGGAATCCTCTGTCCTATATTTTCTTACTAGGGAGGCCATAACAACAGTATACTTCTTTGAAGAAAACTTTGACCAGCTCTTGACCTGTGTGTGCAAAGGAGGAAGTGGCACGAAGTGGGCAAGTTTAGAAAAGGAATTGATAATTGTTAGAATAACCGTAGCACCCTCAGAGGGAGGTAATTCTATGATAAAGTCCATAGAGATACAGGTCCAGGATTGATTAGGACAGTGAATCAGTTTTAGTAATCCTGCTGGTCGTTGTCAGGTTTGTTTCACAGGAACTAATGAATAGAGCTGCTAGTTATTGAAGCTGTGGCCACCAAAAACATCTTCGGAGCAATTTGACAGTCTTTGTGACCCCCTTGTGTCCAGCAGTTGGTAGATAATGTTACCATTGAAGGACTTGCAAGCATAATGCATTGGTGGGGATATAAAGTCTATTCATAAACCTCAAACACTTACTCCAAATCATCAAATTACGGGGTCTGCTACGTTGAACTCTTTTAGCAAAGCAGTCCTTTTCAGTAACCAGTCTTACACAGTGAAGACATTTTTTGCATATATGGACTGCGGTCAATACATGTGCAGGAGGTAGAACAAATTTAGAAGATATCGGTAATGTTATAGGTGGATCGTTATGTGAAAGAGTGTCCGCTTTTCCATTGTTCTTTCCTGGTTTGTAAGTTACATTAAATTGGAAACGGGAAAAATATAAGACTCAGCAATCCAAATGTTCATTTGTACAGCGGACAGTCTGTAAATTTGTTAAGTTCTTATGATCTGTCCATACTTTCACCTCATGTTCCTGCCCATCCAAAATATGTCTCCATTCAAGAAACACTGCTCGGACGGCCAACAGTTCTTTTTCCATCATTGTATTGTTAATTTCAGCTTTGGACAACTTTCACAACGGAAAGGCGACGGGATGGATGAGGAAATCCATACGAGATTGTTGGGATAGAACTGCAACAAGGGCTGAATTCGAGGAGTCTGCTTCCACAATAAATGGTTGCTGTGGTTCAGAGTGCATCAATACGGGGGCCATGGAGAATCTTCTTTTTCATTGTAGAAAAGCCGTTTTGGCTTTAGTTCCAAGAAAAGGAAACATATTTACTAAGACGTCGTCAATGGAAGTACTGAAAAGTCTTGAATAATGCGCCAATAAAAGTTATCAAATCCTAAAAATCTCTGCCTAGATTTCACATCTGTGGAGGATGACCACTCTTGTATGGCCTGAATCTTTCCTTCATCCATAATGTAGCTATTCCGGAGGCCGAGATCACATACCCGAGAAATTAAATTTATAACTGATCAAACAAGCATTTTTCAAGCTTGGCGTACAATTGAAAACGTAGTCACCTCAATAAATCCTTGATGCGGCTTTCATGTAGTTGTGGGTCACTAGAAAAGATGGGAATGTCATCAAGATATACTACCAGAAGCTGATCAAAAATGTCCCGAAAAATATAGTTTACGAAATGCTGGAAGGTGGCAGGAGCATTAAAAAGACCAAAGGGACTAACCTGATATTCGAAGTGTCCAAACTGTGTACGGAAGGCCATTTTTCATTCGTCACCAGCGCATATGCGAACGAAGTTATTGGCCCCTCAAAGATCTAACTTAGTAAATATTGAGGCGTCCTTTACTGTTCCAGTAGTTCCGGGACTAGTGTAAGTAGGTTCTTGATGGTGATCTCATTCACAGCACGGTGTTCTATACACAGTCTCCAGGTTCCCTCCTTTTTAGGGAGGAGAAGTAGGGGTGCCCAAGCGGGACATTTAGACAGAGTGATACACCCCATTTCCAGGTTTTCCATTATGTATGGGCACAATACTTCGGCCTCTGGACCCGACAGAGGGTAAATATGACCAAAGGGAATAGTAGCACTAGGTATAAGATCAATGAGACAGTCATAATCCCAATGCAGAGGTAAGTTTCAGTGTCCTTTGGGACTTATTCACTAAACCTTGATAAAATAACTGCATTGCCGAGCTATGGTTCCCCTATTTTTGTATGTCCTGAGTGTCCTTTTTTTATGTAGTCCAATAAAGATTTACAGCTTTTAATTCCCTCTGGTGAGTCCCAGTCCTTTAGAGCGGCTGCTGCATCGGTCTTCAACTTTTTCTCCATTGCCGAGCTACTTTGCATTGTTTTCCCGCACACTAAAACATGTGTCAAAATGGTATTCACTAAGAAAAAATATATTTTTTTAAAGTGCGGTAAAAAAATGCAAGATCGCACTACTTGTTTTTTTTTCTAAGTCCTATCACACGGAATCTGTTTATTTAAACTGCAGCCTGGAAGAGCTGCATGGAGACGCTTACACGCGATTGTGCAGTTTAAATACTAGTGTACGAGAGCATGGGGTCTCCTCACCTGAACCATATTGATTTCTGCCTCAATTACCCCATGCTTCCTGAGTTAAAGGCCCCGGTATATGGTGCCGGTATCATGTAACAATGCTCGTCTCAAGCAGGAAGCGGACCCGCAGGTAGGATGGTGAAAGAACCGACGTGAGTCCTGATAGAGTAGTGCGCTGTAGGCCAAAGGTCAGGGCTGGCAGCAGTGTTGCGAAGTCGGTGTGGATGCAGAGATCCACCAGAACTGGTCCTGGAAGGGTGGGAGCAGAAGAGAAGTTGTTGCAGAACACCACCTTTAGTAGAGACACATGGAAGACCGGAGGAATCTTTAAGGTATCTGGTAGTTCCAATTTAAACTCGACTGGATTTACTTGTTTCGTAATCTTGTAGGGGCCTATAAACCTGGGTCCGAGCTTCAGGGACGGAATCTTCAAATGGATGTTCCTTGTACACAGCCAGACATGGTCTCTCACGTGGAACTGCGGAGCTGGCCGCCGACGCTTGTCCGCAAGGTCCTTCTGCAGAAGGGAAGCCTTAGTTAAATTGGCATGAATCCTCTTCCACAGAGACTGTAGCTCCTGGAGCTTGTCATCCGACGCAGGAACTCCAGAAAGAAAGACGGATGCTGGGAGAGCCAAAGGATGGAACCCACAAGGCAGAGTCCATGGTACCTTTGTTTGAGCGCAGACAGCACAGGCGGCTACAAAGTCCTTAACGTCCTTGCGACTATCTGGCCACCAGATGAGGCATTCTATGAAATACCAGGTCTTTCTAACTCACGGGTGACCAGCAACTTGGATTGATGGCCCCACTGCAAGACCTCATTACGAAACTGGGGAGAAACAAACAACATGGATATACGCTCGGACATAGGCCCAGGATCATCCGCCTGTGATTGCGATATCCGTTGTAATAGAGTGGATGAAACTGCCGAAATAATCTGAGATGGTGGAATAACTCCTGGGATCAAGTCGATTGTACAATCGCATGCCCAATGCGGTGGTAACTCCTCAGCTTGTTTCTCGTTAAGAACATCCCCAAAATCCTAGTAGACGAGGGGAAGACCAGCAGGGAGAAACACGGACGACAGCGGTGAGTCAGAGCTGGGACGAAGCATAGTCAAACAAGTCCCGTGACATCGCTGGCCCCAAGCGGTCACTTGTCCCGTTACCCAGTTGATTATAGGGTTGTGAGAACGTAACCAAGGAAGACCTAATATTACAGGGGCTGAGGGTGAGTGAATTACCATGAAAGGGAGTAGCTCCTTATGTAAAATTCCGATGTTCATGCTCAGGGAGATAGACTCTTGGGTGATGGTCCCGGGTACTAGGGGTCTTCCGTCAATCGCCGCAATCTCTAAAGAAATCTTCAAAGAGCGAATGGGAATTGCGTGCTGCTTGGCGAACGAAAGATCTAGGAAGTTAGCGACTGCTCCGGGATCCACAAAGGCCTGATTAAAGACTGAGGCCAAACCCCATGAGAGGGAAACCGGCAGAAGAATCCGGGAAGACGCAGAGGGAGGAGGGATGGTAGCGATGTCCAGCGAATGCTCTTCCAACTTCACTGAACACAGGCATTTTCCCGGCCCTGCAACGATCGGGCAGTCACAGTTCCGGTGGTCCTGGGACCCACAATACAGGCACAAGCCCAAGGTATGTCTCCTGTTTCTCTCCTGTTCTGGTAGTACCTAGCTGCATAGGCTCGTCATCAGCAGGGGGCGGAGAAACGACATTTGGGGCCAACCGGGATGTCGGGCTCCTAACAGCACGGCACTTCTCGGACAGGTGTTCCTGCATTCTGAGATCAATCCGTACACCAAGAGAAATTAATTCCTCATGGTCTTTAGGGAGGGCCCGGCCGGTCAGCTCATCTTTTAAGTGCTCCAATAGTCTCTGCCAAAAGGCCGCTACTTGAGCTTAATTATTCCAGCCGGTCTCAGCTGTAAGGGACCTGCAGGGCTGAGGTAGGAAGGTCAAAGAACCGAACTGAGCCGAACTGAGCCGAGTCCTGATAGAGTAGAGTAGTCAGTCGTAGGCCGAAGGTCAGGGCTGGCAGCAGTGTTGCGTAGTCGGTGTGGATGCAGAGGTCGAGGCAGGCTGAAGAACAGGATAGTCAAGGTACGTGAGCCGGGTCTGGTAACGTGAAAGACAATAAGCATAAACGCGTTGCATGAACACAGCAGGAAACTGGAACTTTGTTCGGCAACTTCCTGCATAAAGGGCTGTCCTTTTAAAGGAAGTTGTCAGAGACAAAGATGAATGATTCAGCCACAGAGTGCAAGCAAGCGCAAAACCCCGAACCAGAATTTGAAAACCCGGAATGGATTTTGCCAAACCCGCCATTTAAAAATATTATGAAGTATCTGTGTATGTATGTATATATATATATATATATATATATATATATATATATATATATATATATATATATATATATATATATATATATATATATATATAGCTGTATGCTCATCTGCATGTCTTAGGCAGGTCTGCAACATGCAGATGAGCATACAGCTATATTTGCATATTTGCTTTCCTGTGGAGGGTTTTTGTCACTTTTTTTACTCACCATAACTTAACTTAGTATTATGGTTATATATATATATATATATATATATATATATATATATATATATATATATATATATATATATATATATATATATATATATATATATAGCATGTAATACCTGAAAGGTAAAGAGACAAAGGCACTCAATATTTTTTTTATTCTTTACTGTATTTTGTGTATTGGGTGTATGCGGGGGGCTGAGGGGGATGGGGGTTGTTTTTGTTGTATTTATGTCTTGCACTGTAAAAAAAAAAATATTGAATGGGGAAAAACGCTGTTTGCCATCTTTGGTTAATAGCGTTTTGACCCATTCCGGTTATTGGTACAGGGGGTGGGTGAAGATTCTAGTTTCCCCAGGCTGGGTGTTTTAGGCCTTGCAGGAGGGTAGCGCAGGAGGGTAGCGCTTGGGGTTGATTTCAACTGCTACCCTCCTCCAAGGCATAAACACTCACCCTGGGTCAACTACAAGCTTCACCCACTCTCTGTACCAACAACTATGCAGTGCTTGCTATTTAACTCTTTCATTACCTTAGCGGTTAGCTTCTAAATTAGTGAAACTGGCTGCAATTTTATTTTTATTGCACAGGATTGATACTGGAGGCCGCCTGGAATCCCTGGGGAACCGCGGAGCCCGCCGGAGCAGCGAGGACCCGAGTGGACATCCGTGGGTCCCTGACGGCCTCCGGTATCAATCCTTTGCAGTAAAACCAAAAGAAATTGCTTTTATCCATCTTGCAATATCTTTGGCGCCAGCCTTTAGCTGTTTTTAAAGTGCGATATGCTTATCATTACTAAAATTGATTTCAGGAATTTTTCGGCTTATCGTATAGCATTTTTTTTGCCAGTGTTATAGCTGTTTCAGTGCGATGTTGCCCTGTTATCAGAGCTTTGTGAATAGCAACACAGGCAATATCACACTATAAGGGCATTTATAGTGCTATAAGCCACTTATCGAGGTTTAGTGAATGAGTGTGTCAAATACAAAATTTAAATATTAAGCAGGTAGTAAAGTTGCTACCACCGTATCTGGAATCAAACAAGCAACAGTCTGTACCGGAACAAGGGATGTTGAAAGAGGTCTGCATGGAAAGCAATTTTGAACACAGGAGGCAGAAGAGAACCTGAAGGTTGTCACAGTTCAGTCAGTAACAGGATTATGGCATTTCAGGCACGGCAGACTACGAATGATTTGAAAATTAGTAGTAGAGATTATATCCAAATAAATGTACTCTTAGTGATCAAGAGAAGCCAAGAGAAGTGGAATTGTTTGCATCATAATGTGTCCAGAGTTTAATGGAGAACGATCGATTCCACCTGTTTAGCTAGAATCTTCTTTAATATTGTAGTTTGTTGTTCCTGTACATAATGTTTATCAATTAAGTTTTCTGACGAAGTAGACCAGTTCTACGAAACGCGTAGGAGTTTATACAGTGAGCAACTTGTGTTGTTTTATTAAGTATACTGCGTGTTGTTACCAACGAAGCTTCCTCTAAATATATATTAGTCCTGTATTGGCGCTCTGCTGAGTTCGATCCTTCCAGTGACATCACCACAAGCGCGTCCGAGCGCCGGAGTGGAGAGGGAGCTCCCAACGAGGGTTCTGTGAGCCCGTTCGTGCAGTAGTGTGGTACTCTGTGTTGTTTGGAATAAGAATCTCCTCCCAATATCGTGAGTCCTTTGCTATGGACAATATCAGCATACCAGCAGTGGATACCATAACGGAGGCGGGAACCAGAGTGCCAGGCTGCAAAGATCCATCTACCTACCGAGGACCTGAGTGATGATGGCGGCGTGCTGATCCGTGACCTGCCGTCTGCTGTAGTGGTAACGTGCCCCAAACATGCCCTGCTTTGTTGATTTGCTTTGCTGTACGTGCATTTATTAGCACCCTTTAATTTGTCACATTATATTTTAAATACTACACTATGAGAGTTGTGCGCTGTTTTTCTTTTCTTTCACAAGTTTTCTGATGCGCCTGAATCAATTAATGCATAAACATGACAAAGAGGCTGACCAGCACGATGTAACATCACAGACAAGGTTAAAGTGAATATTTTGCAATCTTATAATGGGAAGCTTGACTAGCTATAGTCTCATTTGGAAAATAATCTTTACTACTCGATGAAGCTTCTCCATTCATCGTTGAGCAGCGTCGTTTCCAGACTTCAAGGTCTGACTGTGACAACTGGTACAATTTAGCAGGAAGTGTCTGGATTTACCACAGTATAGACATAGTGATTCAGACTTCTGTCATTGTCTTTCCCTGGTGGATCCGATCTGCATCGTTCATAGTGGGGGGTTCACGTCTTGTGAACTCCATGAAAATAGCTGAGCAAAGGGGCTCGGAATTACGTTTCTCCAATCTACGTTCTACGTTCCTCCAATCTGAGACCGATCTGGATAGTGAGATGAACTAAGTCTTGCAATTTTGTTGGAGCACACTGTGGAAAAAATGGGAGTCTCACACCCCCTAGTGGCGCTTCTCAATGCAGGTCGACTGTAATGATATATTAGTAATAAAATCCTGAACTGCAAAGAGCCATCAGCGTAACATATAAAGATAGAAAATCCACATAGCCAATGAATAACAGTGTTGCAGTCCCCCCAATAGCCTCTGATGTGAAGAAAGTCTTGTATGGATGGGACCGAATGAATGAAGTACTCACTGTTTAGATAATGTGACGCTGGCTGCTTCGGTGTGCTCCTGCTGGAATGAGTAGCAAAGAATCCAAAAAGAACAAAGTGGTGCAACTCCCACGCAGAAAGGACTCAGACCAGGACTGTGTCACACAGTGTAAGGCTTTATTGACACCCGACAGCCAACAGAGCCACTCTGACGCGTTTTGCACGGAGCACCGTGCTTTTTCAAAGAGAACACGTTCTCTTTGACAAAGCACGGTGCTCCGTGCGAAACGCGTCAGAGTGGCTCTGTTGGCTGTCGGGTGTCAATAAAGCCTTACACTTGTGTGACATAGTCCTGGTCTGAGTTCTTTCTGCGTGGGAGTTGCACCGCTTCGTTCTTTTTGAATTTTGTTGGAGCAACTATGAGCAAGTTCACCCTTTTTCAGATGAGCAAGACCTCTGCGAAAGTGGAACCTCTGTGCTGACTTATTCCAGGCTGTATCTGCCACCCATCTTCGAAATTCCACTGCGTACTCTGCAACTGTATGCCTTCCCTGGTTAAGGTTTATTAGAACAGATTCTGCCCTCTGAACTGATACCGGTCACCATTTAATTTTTCTGGGAGGGGCAGGCAACCTGTTGATTGAGCGCTTGAGACTGTCTGGGAAACACGTATGTCCTGCAGCTGAGTTTCGGTGCCATAATCTGGCTATATATGCGTCTGAATTGATCCTGCAGAGTCCCAACCTGAACTCGTAAAGTAGTAACCTCATCTTGTAAAAGCTGGAGCATATTACGGATTTCCTGCATGTCCGCCATTTTCTCTCCAGGTGGATCAAGAACCACAGGGAAATCCTCTGGGTTATCGCAGATAGATGAGAACAGAAATCCAGATCCGCGGTGCGCTGGAAGCGTAATTTCCAGGGAAGAGCAGGCAAGAAGGGTAGTCAGATGATCCAAGGTCGGGGCTGAAAGCAAATAGCAGAGAAGTCGAATAAGCCAAAGGTAAAAGCAGGGAGCAGACTAAATGGATTAGCCGGAATTGCTACCAGGTTTTATCAATACCCAGCAGCAAGTCTGGGAGCTTTACAAGCAGCAGAGAAACAGTGAACCTGCCTCCAGGGTAGCAAGCTTGATGTGAAGCACAGGTATTTGGGAAAGGTGCCATCTTATAGGCCAAGGAAGTCAGGTGTTATAGTAAGCATAGCTGTCTAGCGAGGGCCTGTGCTGGCTCTTACAGCTGGTGACATTGTTCTCCCAGATAACACAACATTATCACAGTATAGCTTAGAATATAAGAGTTTTCATAGAATTCAATGGTAATGTTGATTCAGTATATCATAACACATCCCAACATATCTCACCCATTTGAACAATGAAGCCGTCTACATATGTACATTGATAATATAAAAATGGGACATCCAGCCAAACAGATACTGGCATTTTTGAGAGATCAAGATCATTATTAAAAAATAACAATAAAAAACGAAATCGTTTTATGTCTTGCTAGTTCTGTGTGTTTTATGTTCCCCCGGACCACAACAAAACATTAAGGTATAGAGATGTAGACCACAAAGCAAAGAACGTCTTCCTCCACTTCTACCCCCGCAGAATGCAAATGTAAATTAGGTAATTTTTTCCCTCTTGTATTTTTGAGTAGGATGTATGCTTCTGTTGGAAGAAGGTAATCAAGGTACTGTATGTCATGCCCAGATGGAATGCTTGAAATGTTCATGGCAGTGACAGCTGTGTGTGGGAAGCATGACTTCAACTGTGTTGAGTTGGAGGAGGAAGCTTGTTTACTGCATTACTGACTATAAAGTTGAACTGAAAAAGTAATTCCCATAACCCCCACCCCCTCCCTTAATATAATGGAGAGAAAAAATATTGTTTGCTGCTCCTTCAAGCTTTTAAAGTAATGCTTTTCTTGCTTAGATAGAATATATTTTTTCATATATTTAGGAAATCTATGTATTCACATTGGCTCTGCTTTATAACATAGTACATACTGTACATAGACATAGCAATGATGCAATATTTTGCTGGAGTAATTGAACAGTATAAATGTTCTGTTAGTGTAACAATGTAATTGGAATTTACAATCCTTTTATTCCTTTGTCCTAATACAGTATTCAATTAGGTGTGCTGCACAGTTAAAGTACTAAGCATTTATTTTATTTGGATATATGCTGTGCAGATTCACAGCTCACAGACCCCTTCATCATTACAGTAGTTAATATTTATCATGTCTAAGGACCTACAGTACTGAAGTTATAGACAAGCACTAAAACTTAAATGTCAACTTGTATAGTTAGAGTTGGCTGTTAGAGATATTAACACTATAAATAGGAAAAAAAAACAAAGTTCTTGTTATCAGTGTTTCCGGAACCTGAATGAGAAATAGCAATATATAATTGCCTTACGATAAATAAACTTGCTTGTATTTGGACCATAAATGCATCAGTGAGTCTAATGTTTAATCCGCAAGTGAATATAAGCTAAAAAATGTGGGTGGTATATACAGTATAAGCGCTATGTACATTAATGGCGCTATACAAATAAAGACATACAATACAATATATATAGTCCTCCGGTAGATAGTGGAGTTAATGACTGTCAATAAGCAGTGCTGGATTGTTCTCTAACTATATGGACAACCCACCCTAGAGCCTTAAAAAACAGATTATAAACTTTCCTGTATATTCCATTGAAAACGAAATTACGCTGGTAGCTTGATGCAGGAGATCCAAAGGGTGAAAAAAGCGGAGCAAAGTGTGCAAACAAAAATGGGGCTACAATGCAAAGATGAAGTTAAAAACAATTTATTGATAAGGTGACAACATGTGTGAGCAGGGTAAATTACTCTAACACTTTTTGTGTGCTTCGGCACAAAATGTGATGCCGCTCAGCCATTTTCACGGGGTTACAGGGGGAGACAGGGGAGTTACAGGGGGAGTCGCAGGAGAATGCCGGGAGATGCCGCACCACCCCACCGCCGGTAAGACTTGCAAGCGGGTAAAATGCACTTGCCCAGTGCGAGTGGGCGAGTGCATTTGGTGAGCCCTGTATATATATATATATATATATATATATATATATATATATATATATATATATATATATATATATATATATATATATATATACAGTTGTGTGAAAAAGAAAGTACACCCTCTTTGAATTCTATGGTTTTACATATCAGGACATAATAACAATTATCTGTTCCTTAGCAGGTCTTAAAATTTGTTAAATACAACCTCAGATGAACAACAACACAGGACATGTTACACCGTGTCATGATTTATTTAACAAAAATAAAGCCAAAATGGAGAAGCCATGTGTGAAAAACCAAGTACACCTTATGATTCAATAGCTTGTAGAACCACCTTTAGCAGCAATAACTTGAAGTAATCGTTTTCTGTATGACTTTATCAGTCTCTCACATCGTTGTGGAGGAATTTTGGCCCACTGTTCTTTACAACGTTGCTTCAGTTCATTGAGGTTTGTGGGCATTTGTTTATGCACAGCTCTCTTAAGGTCCAGCCACAGCATTTCAATCGGGTTGAGGTCTGGACTTTGACTGGGCCATTGCAACACCTTGATTCTTTTCTTTTTCAGCCATTCTGTTGTAGATTTGCTGGTGTGCTTGGGATCATTGTCCTGTTGCATGGCCCAATTCAGCTGTGAGGCCAAGCTTTAGCTGTCGGACAGATGGCCTCACATTTGACTCTGGAATACTTTGGTATACAGAGGAGTTCATGGTCGACTCAATGACTGCAAGGTTCCCAGGTCCTGTGCCTGCAAAACAAGCCCAAATCATCACCCCTCCACCTCTGTGCTTGACAGTTGGTATGAGGTTTTTGTGCTGATATGCTGTGTTTGGTTTTTGCCAAACGTGGCGCTGCGCATTATGGCCAAACATCTCCACTTTGGTCTCGTCTGTCCAAAGGACATTGTTCCAGAAGTCTTGTGGTTTGTTCAGATGCAACTTTGCAAACCTAAGCCGAGCTGCCATGTTCTTTTCAGAGAGAAGAGGCTTTCTCCTGGCAACCCTTCCAAACAAACCATACTTGTTCAGTCTTTTTCTAATTGTACTGTCATGAACTTTAACATTTAACATGCTAACTGAGGCCTGTAGAGTCTGAGATGTAAATCTTGGGTTTTTTGCAATTTCTCTGAGCGTTGCACGGGTGAATTTGCTGGGACGTCCACTCCTGGGAAGATTGGCAATTGTCTTGAATGTTTTCCACTTTTTAATAATCTTTCTCACTGTAGAATGATAGACTTTAAATTGTTTGGAAATGGCCTTATAACCCTTCCCAGATTGATGGGCAGCAACAATTGCTTCTCTAAGATCATTGCTGATGTCTTTCCCCCTTGACATTGTGTTAACACACACCTGAATGCTCCAGACCAGCAAACTGCTAAAACTTCGACTTTTATAGAGGTGGTCACACTTGCTGATGATCAATTAATCAAGGGCATTTCATTAGCAGCACCTGTCTGCTACTTAGCATCTTAATTCCCATGGAAGCAGTAAGGGTGTACTTAGTTTTTCACACATGGCCTCTCCATTTTGGCTTTATTTTTGTTAAATAAATCATGACACGGTGTAATATGTCATGTGTTGTTGTTCATCTGAGGTTGTATTTACCTAATTTTTAGACCTGCTAAGTTACAGATGATTGTTATTACAGTATATCCTGATATGTAAAACCATAGAATTCAAAGAGGGTGTACTTTCTTTTTCACACAACTGTATATATTACCTATCTAGTCATACTCATGCTATTTACAAAGCAATGTACAGAATTGACTACACATAATCTAGTGATTCAATTGATATTGAAACGCATACTCAAGCACCCCAGTAGCATTGTCATCACTTCTACAGATACAGTGCATGATTGTTTTATTTTTTAGACTTCCTGAATTATTGGTATATAATAATAGTAATTATAATAATATATAGCTTAACGGCCCTGTTATTACTTGAAGGGGAGCCCTGTTTCAATGGCTACTCGTCCATAGTCAACTATATTGTACGGGTAATACAGCCCATGGCAATGTTATTACTAGCAAGTCAATGAACAGAGTTTGTTTGCATTCATTGGCTAGGTACATGCTATTATAATGAACATGCAAGTCCTAACAAGGGAAGATATCATCTGAGCTAGGAGCTTGCTGTGTTTTGGGTGACCATCTGGCTCAGATGGAAAAAAAATTGGGGGCTAGTGTATTGCTGCTTTGATAGATTTGAGCTTGTTTTCTTGAACAAAATACATCTTACAGAATCACTGTATATTTGGGTATGCAGTTTGTGGACTTCTAATACATTCTGATGGATCAGAACCATTTATTCAAAATGTAATTAAAGTAACTATGATTTAGTAGAGCTTTAAAAAAATTCTTGATCAGAAGTGTGCGTATGATTAAAAACAAAACATAATTTAATTACAAAATGCATGTGTCACAACTGAACACAATACTTGCATATAATTCTCAAAGAAGGTTACATTCCAATTTAACTTGTATGTGATTCCCATTTCTAATGAATGCATACATAATAAAATTATTTTAAAATAGTTTGGTCTTAAAATATAATGCACATCCAAAAAGTATACTCCGTTTCAATGCAATGTGAAATTCTGAAGTGTTGCATATCACCCTCTCTCTTCTTGGTCAAATAGAATTGAGTTTTGATAAGGGCCTAACATTAGATAGACCTAATAATTCTAAAACTGTATGTACTGTATGTGCATAAGGTGGGTAAATATGTCCGCTTTTGGGTTTTCCTTAAAGTTTACTTTTAGTGATCATTAATTGCTATTCACTTGATCAGCTATTAACAATTGGTAACAGCCATCACAGTTCAGTTATTTTTTCAAATCAACCATGAGACCATACCCTTATCAGAATACAGAATTCACTGTAGAGTTCAAACCCCTTTATCAAATACACAGTGATATACAGTATTTCTCGGACAAAAGCGATCCAGATTCAATAAAGTCAGCATTCTTAAAGGTGTTAATCCATGATGGCATGGACACTAATTAATGTATTGACCAAAGCAAATGAAATAGAGTTAGGCAGTTTTTACGTCTGTAAAATGGTACAAATATTGAAACTCATACTACTGTACTACTATTATGTGATAATGCATGCAAATTATCGAATTAATTCCCATGTTGTATTAATTCCATATTAATTAATCAGCGCTATGGTTAATACTAGGAAATAGCAGTGTTCTTTAACTCCTAGTTGTATGTGTTAATATTGACACATTTGCACTGTTCCAGTAGAAGCAATGATCGTGGAGAAATGTAGATTTGTTGCAGCAGTACTCGGGGATTCGCAAAGTGATTAATAATTCATCAAAAACAATTATGCCAAAGTCAGAAAAATACAATTCTCTATTTAGTGTCAATAGTTAGAATCCCTATATTTACATGTAACCAGGACAAATACATTCACACCACTAGGCAGAACGAAAATGTACTAGCCTGGTGAAATATTTTTTTCTCCAACTATAAAGAAAGTATTTGAAACAAAAACAACAACTGTGTATATCTTCACTCTGTCCCCTACAGTATTTAGTTGTCCGCTTCTCTTTTCAGGATAAAGTTTGTGTATGGATGTGTGTTTTCTGTATTTTAGTTTAACATATTCTTTCTCACACTCTTTAGACTAGGGGTGCGCAAAGTAGGGGGCATGCCCCCCAGGGGGGCGGGAGAATTTCCAGGGGGGGCGCGGCGGCCACAGAGGTCCCACGCTCTCCCCCAAGGCATTTAAATGAAATGCGGGGGGACGTGCAGCTTTTCTTACCTGATCTTCGGCGACACGTCGCCATGGTAACCGGCGTCATTTGGGGTCATGTGACGTTGCATTGCCATGGCAACGTGACATCACATGACTCCGCAACGTCATTTGACGCCAGAGCCGAGGAGATGGGGGGGGGGGGGGGGGGCGCGAGCCGGGAGATAAGCAGGCATGTGGCGCAGGTTAAAAACTTTGCGCACCCCTGCTCTAGCCAACTTGTCCAACTTATTCACCCCTCTGTGTCCCCTTTTTTCTCTATCTGGTGCTGTCTTTCTTTTTTCAGTCCTGGTTGACATGTTGCTACCCTTTTTATGCTTCCATTCCTCAACCCCAAACTCTCTGCTCACATGTCACCCCTTTCTCTATTTTCTCCACACTTTCCCTTGGAAGCTGGACAATATACCAATGTAACAGTGTTTCCCCCACCCAATCTCATATTGGCCCTAGCACGGGGAAACTGACTCTGGTTACAAGGCATAACAGTGTGGTGCACCTGCTGGCTTACAGGACTCCTGAGTCTCCCGTTTGGTGGTATTATGGGGAAGGTCAGGACAGGCTTCTGGGGACATACCCAGTACGTACTCACTGTGACAGAGCCTCCATCTATTGCAGGCCCCAGCGATAAGGGGTGGAATCCCTGGAATAGAACGTCCCACTCAGGGATGAGAAATTCCAGTCTCACAACCGCTTCTTTATAAATCAGGAACACTTTATTGCACCAACAGCATACACTGGAGCAGCATACACAGCAGTACAGGAACACAGGAGTTCTCCTGCAGGATGGACCTGGCCATACACTCCAAGTCAGGAACCTGGCAGCAGGCCTAGCTCTTCCACTACCCCCTATCAGAGTAGTGGGAACAGTCTACCTGCCTCTCCTCTAAGGGAGGGCCCACAGTGTGGCAGAGCCCTGCACAACTGGGTTTGGTTACTGACCTCTCTCAAGTGGGGAGAGGAACTCATCTAAATCAGAAAGTGCTTCTCCCTAAATCAAATCCAGCAAGAGCCCGCCCCTGTCCGTTATTGGACACAGACAGAACTGCACTGCCTTATCTGACTCAGAGAGCTGCAGTAGGTGGGAAACCCCCATGATTACTCCTGGCAAACTTACCCTTACTAAGTATTATTGCCAGGAGGAGGGCAGACCTATAACCCCAAAATTAGCCAGGGCTACACCAATATAATAGTTATCACAATAAAATATGACAATAAGTAGATAGTTAAAAAATATATATATTCTCGTAGTATTCCCTTCAGTCAAACGTGGAAGTCCTGGATGTTTTAGCCAGCTAGTGACGTATTTTAAGTCACAGCAGCTTCAAAAAAGGCAGCCAATGTAAACAGCATCTTAGCACCTCTTCATACCTCTAGCCCTCACGGATAGTGGTACCTCTCTTTCCCTAGAGCAGGGGTGCTTAAACTGGGGGGGGGGTGAGATTTTCTGGGGGGAGGGGAGGCGCGGCGGTTACAGAGGCCCTGCGTTTCCCCGAAGGCATTTAATTGAAATGCTGGGGGACCGCGCGAGGCCTCTGTAAATTCCCTTACCTTTGCTTCGGACAACACATCGCCATGGCAACGTGACATCACATGACCCCGCTGCGTCATGATGCCGGAGCAAGGGGGGGCATCCCTGCCCTAGAGTATCAATTTTACACCTTGCTCTTTCCCCACCTTTGCATCCATCCCCCACCCTCATCTCAGAAACACATTTAACCTCTAATAAATGTTAAACTAAATACCTCCAAAATTATCAATGATCTATTTCTAACTTTTTATTATAGAAGAATGCTCTGAGATTAATTAAAACGGTTATTTCAGCTTTTACAGTCTCTCCCTCTTTAAGCCCACATACTCACTTAGCCACCCTCTTAATCTCCACACTTCCACTACACCCTCTTTGTTCCTATACTCCCCTCTTATTCTCCACACTCCCTGGTTTCTCCCTGCTTTCCTCACTGTGAGGCGGTGCATCCTTGGTTACAGCTACCTATATCAACCATATTGTACAGTTTCTCTCCCTTGGCAGCAGAGGTGCAACTCCAGCATTAGAGCTTATATATGTGTTTCTGTGCAATAAAAAAAAAAAGAGAGCAATTGCTGCACACCAAAACTGAAACAAATCTATGATACTAATCCTGGTGCTTCTGGTTCTACGGAAAGCCTGCTAATAATCAAGAGTACATCCAAAGTAAGGTAGATGAATCAAAGCACTACGGTTTTTCTTCATGCAAAATTTATTGTGCAAAATAGAAACACCACATTTCGGCCTGTAACTGGCCTTTATCACGTGAAAGAGGCCTTGACACTTTCACTTGATACACTACATGCCAGTTACAGCCCGAAACGTTGTGTTTCTATTTTGAACGAAGAAAATCTGTAGTGCTCTGATTCATCTTACTTTCCTGTGCAATCAGTAAGGTGTCCAGTGTCTCTCTTCATCAGCCACTCTGTTCTTTCAGCTTTGTGTTTGAGTAGTACATGGACAGAAATGAAGGAACCAC
The DNA here is from genome assembly GCF_040206685.1 of Ascaphus truei. Classification (NCBI taxonomy): domain Eukaryota; kingdom Metazoa; phylum Chordata; class Amphibia; order Anura; family Ascaphidae; genus Ascaphus; species Ascaphus truei. Next base: position 244,185,329 of record NC_134486.1, read on the forward strand.
ATCATAAACTGATAGAGGGATAGTTTTTTTCCTCTGCGTCCCACGTCAGCAGCAACAAATGGATTAACTCTCTTAGGGATAAGACAAGAAGAAAACGCAGTCAGGGATATGGAACTCTTCCTCTTCAACCCCCCAATGCCAGTTTCTTGTCCTATGGGATAGAAAGAGGGTTGTTTGGGCAGCTGGAGTGACATCTGGAGGGGGCTTAGCATTTTGTTACTCCCTACCTCTCTCACAAGTTTGGGCCGCTGGCAAAAGAATGTGTAGAAAACCAGTGCATCAGAAAAAAAAGTCCTGTTTGGAATAATAATCTGCAGTTGGGATGAACTCCTTCCATATAAGCATATAGCATAACATAGCCCTAATAGGGTTAGGGGACTAGTACCTAATGCCAGCGGCACCATAAATAAGTAGTACAGACCAAAGTCCCATTAATCAAAGGAGAAAGAAAGGGTATAGCGACCCATAAAGTGCACTCACTCAGTTTCTCCAGGAGTATACAACATCAGAATTTTCTTAGGCGTGCAATCTCCCAGGTAAGCAGCAGGAACAGGTAGGAAAATAAGGCAGTGCACTGCCAGAGGTAACAGAAGCAGGCTCACGGTTTGTAGCAAAAAAAAGTTAATTTATTACATAAAAAAAGTGGACAAAAAGGTCCCCCCTAAGCCGCAGCAGGGGTCCACCAACACGTTTCGGGCAGTATGCCCTTTATCAAGAAGCCCCTTTGCAAATGGCAGATTTCTTCATTTGGATGAAGGAGTTGCAGAACCACGCTCTGAAGTGGTCAAAAGATCCTGCTCACAAACATCTCTGTATAGAGCTTCCCAGGGCTCTGAGGAGGACAGAAGGTCAGGCGAATTCTCTGATGACGAGTGTGGGCAAGAAGAACCAGGTCTCTTTTCAAATTGATCTTATTTAAAAGCTAAAGAATTAAAAAAAGTTTTAGAAATTGAAGACGCAAGAGGAAATATGTCTCCTAGGTAGGGTTTTCCTATGCACAAAAAGAACAAAGCCTTCCCTCTCCATCAGTCCATCAAAAATAGGATCTACTGTTTAAGGAATGGGAATCACCAGACAAGCGGTCTTCAATCCCTGTGAAGTTTTATACATTATATCCCTTTGAAGACAGTGAACTTCAAGAAGGCAGCTTGGAGCCCCTCAGCGATGGGGCCAGGCTCCCTCCTCTTCCCACCTAACCCCCCCCCTCCATCACCTGTAGCGCTAGGATGCGCATTGCCTCCCCATCCCGGCCGGCCGGATTCTGCTTCCCTCCTTTCTGCCTGCGTGTCCCCCCCCCCCTTTTCTTCCCACCATGCCAGGAGGGGGGGATGGGGCTTAGTGGATTTAAACTGGGCAGGGAGCGGAAAGGCAGTCTGGCACAGGAAGGAAGTGAGAATGGCTGACGTGCAGGAGCTATTAACCAGGCTGCAAACGGAGGCTCTTTCTAGAGAGGAAGAATGGCTGCAGCAGCAGCTGGCAGGTCTGCTCGCAGGAGGTAGCAGAGACGGTGCTACAGCTGGGGGATCGGAGGAGCCCAGAGCAGAAGTAAGTGGTGGAACTGTGCGGCGCAGCCTGAGATCCATAAGGACGCCGACGCGGCGGGTGGTGGCCCACTCAAGGCGGTCAGGCTCTCTGAGGGGAGTGGTGGAGGTCCGGGACCCGCCTGTGCGGCGAACGCGGCCGCATGCTGGTCCTACAGTGGAGGGCACGGGGCGGACGGCTGAGGGTAAGAGGAAGGTTTCGGCCTCTATTCCCCCCTCAGCTTTAGAAGAAGCAACCCCCCCTTAAAAAAGACACCAAGGGGTGCAGAGGGGACGAGGTCCCGGGGTATGCCACAGTCACGTGGTGGTACTTCACTGGGTGGGAATAAGGGATTGTCTGAGCAGCACTTATAGAGGGGGGAGGGCAGCATCAGGTGGGTGCTGCAGGACAGGATACAAACCAACAGGTGAGAGAGGCTGGGGGTGCCGCTGAGGCAGCGGTTGTGGGTGCTGCTGGGGCAGCAGATGTGAATGTTTCTGGGGCAGTGGATGTGGCTGCCATGGTAAAAGCTGTGTTGGAAGCCTTAAGAGGGCAGGGGGGACACCCTGCGGCAGTGACCCCAGTGGCAGCAGTAGCTGATACAAGGCCAGGGGTGGCAGCGGCCTGGGAAGGGGTATCCTATCGGGCTGAGGCCAGCAACCTGGCTCCTTGTGGAAGGATAAGTGGGGAGTTGGCATTAGCCTCCCCAGTGGTGGTTTCTCCTCCGGCACTGGCAGTAGGAGTGGCGGAGGCAGGGACGGTACCTGACATTTGTTTCTCAGACACTTATGCATGCCTCACAAGCCCGTTGGGTCTACACTTGTCAGCAGATGTAAAAGTAAAGATATGGGCATGGAAGTATGTGGAGATATTATCCCTACATCGCAGGTATAAAGAAGCACTGGCTAGGTCCAGCAAAAAAGGTGAGGCCAAGAAGGAAGACATAGAGAAGCGATTATTCCCACAAACATTTTCTAATTGGTCACAGGCCTTCTCTATCTTGGCCAGTGTTATTGGGGAAAAATCACCTAATTTATGCTCTGCATTATTTAAATATCAAGATATGATCAGTTTTGCGTATAGAAACCATAAGGGGATGGGTTGGTGGTTATATGAAGAACAATTTCGGCAGAAAATGGCTGTGCGAAAGCAGCTATCCTGGGGAAAAAAAGACATGGACCTATTGTTAGAGATTTTTACCATGGTTAAGCCGACTCCCTTTCATAAAGGGGCCGGCAGCATGGAATCCTGCAGTTTGCCGGTCACAAGTGGGAGAGGAATGTGCTGGGCCTTTAATGAGGGGCAATGTAGGTTCACTGACTGCAAATTCCGGCATGTTTGCACAATCTGTGGGGGGGGGGGCATTCCAGTGCGAAATGTTACAAGAGAATTGGGGGGAGAGGAAGGTCAGCGCAGCAGACTTTGGAGAAGGCTGGTGGGGCAGGCGTGTTTTGAGGTGGCATCAGTTGTTACCAGAACTACTGGTATTGGCAAGGGATAGGAGGTCGCCCAAAAATGTTGATTATTCATGTGGGGGGCAGTGATGTGGGTGGGTGACATCATTAGATTTAATTAGGTCGATAAGGAATGATATGGCGCGGATTCAGGTGCATTGGGGAGCGGTCCTAAGGTGGTGTGGTCAGATATAGTGTACAGAAAGGTGTGGAAAGGGGCGCGGCGAGCTGAGGCGGTGGAGGGCACAAGGAGGAAAATTAATAAGGCAGTTGGCAAATTTGTGTTGCAGGTAGGAGGCTGGGTGGTAGGGCATCTTGATTTCGAGTCAGAAAATAGTGGATTGTTTCGACTAGACGGGGTACATTTATCCGAGATAGGATTAGACTTGTTTAACGTAACACTCCAAGAAGGGCTCGAAAGGGTCCTGGCGGGTCTGGGGGTCCGGTGCTAGTTTAAGGAATTAAATAGCCCCGCTGGTGGCGGCTGTTGGGGGGGGGGGGTGTGAGTGAGCGGTATCCTTGTCAGCGGGGGCTCTATGGTGCAGATAACCCCTAAAGCCTTCGGGTGGGGAGCGAGTGGGCAGGGCCCATTTGTGCGTGATTCCCTGAACCCAATATCGCTTAACAGCCGGGCCAACGGGCGCCCGCCTTGGTGGGTGTGCGGGCCATGGTTGGGGTGCCAATGACCTTTACCCGGGGGGAGAGCACACTGGCAGAGGTAGCACTCACCAAGGTTTATTATTATTTGTGTAAATAAAGCCGTGGCCCTTGAACCTCCAGACCTTTGTTGTGTGTTTATTTGTGTGTTAGGGGGGGGGGGCGGGATCAGAGGGGGAGCTTCCGCGCAGGCTCCGAGGTCATGGGAGAAGCTATGGCGAAGCTTTAATAGAAAATAACTGCTCTTTTAAGATGGCGCTTCTTTCAGGGATGTATTGGACTGACAAAGAAGCATTCTCTTATGACCTTTTCATTTTGGCCTGCTATTAATATGGCGTGCATTGCCAGAACTGTGAAAATTTTGAACGATAAGATGGAGGCAGAATTAGATGCCGGGTTACCTAGGAAGAAATTGATGAAAGATATCACCATGATTAACAATGTGGTAAACATCCTCCATGACGCTTCTCTAGATATGATCCATCTGATTGCCAAATCCTCCATTCTGTATGTTGTGGCTAGAAGAGCACTCTGGCTTTGATCCTGTGCAACAGATTCCTCTGCTAAAAACAAGTTGCTTTCCCTATCATCTCTTTGTCGAAGCTCTTGATTACATAATCTCCAAGACTTCATTGGGCAAAGATAACTCCTTGGCTCAGGAAAGAAGACCTAGCCCATTAGCATCTAAGCGTTCCTCGCGACAGGCCTTTCAAGGGGCAAAGGTCCACAGGCCATGAAGCATTTTTGTAAGCAGCCTTTTTTAAGATCTTCTACAGGAAAGTTTTCCTCTGGTACCACAAAGCCCTTTTAGTGGAGATCTACCTTTTGAGAATCAGTTGTTCTCGGTACAGAGACTTGAGCCTGTGTGGGGCAGGATCACCAGATTTCTTCATCAGTGGACCCAAGCGACGTCAGATGCCTGGGTTCTCACTGTCATGAAGACAGGTTATCATCTAGAATTCAGACAAATGCAAATTCAAGACAAGTTTATGAGATCGAAATATCCGGTAGATCCAAGACTTTTCGACCCAACAAGCCGATCAATGTGGTTCCCAGGGGGCAAAAGCAACAAGGAATCTATTCCCACCTGTTTGTAGTCCCCAAAGCCACGGGAGGCTACAGAGTGGTCCTAGATATTAAAGAAGTGAATCATTGACTACAGGTCAGATATTTCAAAATTGAGTCTCTTTGTTCAGTTCTCTGTTCTGCAGGAAGGGGATTATATGGCATTGATAGACCACAAAGAGGCTTATTTACACATCCATATAGGCCAGGAACACCACAAATTCCTCAGGTTTTTCTTCGAGGGCAGTCATATTCAGATTCAAGCATTACCTTTCGTGATCGTAACAGCCCCCTGGACATTCATTAAGGTCACTATGGCATCCCACCTCTGTCAGCAGGGTATTTGTGTACTACCTTATCTGGATGATTGCCTGATAACAGCGGTCACTCGAGTACAAGTAAAAAAGCATGTACATAAGGTTCTCTCAATCCTGCAAGATCATGGATGAATTGTGAATACCGGCACAAAACAAAAGAGGTGTAACAGTTTCTAAAAAACATCTAGTCCATCAGTCCAGTCATACATGAGGATACTAGGGCTCATGTCCTCTACGGCAGACATGATCACATGGGTGCCTTTTCCCACAAGGGCCATAAAGTGCAATTTTTGTGAACAGTTGGAACTGACATTTCACAAATTCCAAGAAAATGATCAGGATATCAACAGAGGCAAGACAAAGTCTAAAGTGGAATATCACAAGCAACCTGTCACATGGAAGTCTCCAAAGCTGGGGCACTCATGCAGGCGCAATCTATATACAAGGAACCGGGTCCAGCACAGAGACATTACTGCCAATTAACATCCTAGAGATAAGAGCCGTGACAAATTCAGTGTTGGCCCTGCAGGATTTCATCGGCCATTCCCCAGTTTGAGTATTCTTGGACAATTCCACTACATACATTAACAAGAAAGGAGGTACCCAAAGTCCAGTGGCCCTAAGTGAGGTTGGCAAGCTGCTAAAATAGGTAGGAAAGGTGGCAGCATTATCTGAAATTCATATTCCAGGTCCAGAAAATGTAGAAATTGATTTTCTCAGCAAACACAAAGTACATCCAGGGGAATGGTTCTTGTCTCATCAGGTGTTTCAACAAATGTTCCAGCTCTGGGGAACACCAGAAATAAACCTGATGAAATCAAGGGTGGACATAAAACTTCCGGTTTACTGCCAGGGATCCAGAGGCGCTGACGTTTAAGACGCTATGCAGGTTTTTTGGGGATGCCAGTTTGGGCTACATATTCCCACCAATTGCAATGATTCAGAAAGTGCTGTCAAAAGTAGAGAGAAATGGCATCTTTGATCATGGTCACACTGATATGGCCAAGAAGGCACTGGTATGCAGACCATGTCAAGCTGGCAATGTAAGGGCCAGGGAAGTTTTCAATAGTGCCAGATATGCTGTCTCAATGGCCTCTACTACATCCAAATCTGCAGTCTTTCCCTGGTGGAGTGGGGTTTGGAAGGTGGTCCCTAGTAAACCTGGGCCTAAGAAAATCAATTATTAATATGGTGCTGTCTGGATCGGGAAAATGTTTTGGTCCTGGTGTGTTACTAACAATATGACATCCATCTAGACCTCAACTCAGATAGTGAATTTTCTTGCAAACCGGTTTTAAAAAGGGGCTTAAACCTTCCTCTATTGCTTCCCTTCACCTAATAGCTAGGTTTGTAGAAGCAATTCCCAGTATCAGACCACATATTCAAGATCTGATTTCATCATGAAACCTAAATATAGGGCTAGAGGCCGTGAGATTGGGTTTGTTTGAACCTTTACAGGATATCCCATTATCATTCCACACCATAAATACCATATTCCTGGTAGAAATCACCCAAGCCAGACAGGAGAACTACGGCCTCCATTTTTTTACGATACATCAGAAAAAAATTGTAATGAGAACAGTGCCTCAATTCATATCGAAGATAGTATCTCTACTAAGCACTGTAAGGTAGATGTATTAGCCTCAGCAGATGCCCAATTTGGGTGCAAAGTGTTTCAAGCAATTACCAAATGATTGAAAATATATATATATATATATATATTTTTTTTGTATCTTCTTTGTTTTGTAGATTGTTTTGTTTTTTTTACCCTCCTTAGATTAATTAAGTTTTGGGAAATCCAATTTGTTGCTGCTGCCATGTGAGACGCAGAGGAAATGGAGAAATTTTCCTTCTACACCCATCATGACAGCATTTACCCTCCCTAAAGTCATTTGCTGGGATTTCTGTGTCCTGTGAAGTACTAGGAGTTGAGTTCCGATATGTGTTGTATTAACTTGGCTTAAAATTAGCTTTGAAAATATTTTTGTAAATTGACATCGGGGGGGGGGGGAGGGGAGAGGAGGAGGTATTTACCCCAGACTTTGATTTCTTCTTGTCCTATCCCTGAGCGTTAACCCATTAATTGCTGCTGCCATGATGGGATGAGAGAAAAGAAAAATATTGTAAGTACAATTTCTCCATTTCACAGCTTGCAGGCAGGAAAATGCTTTTGCCCGATTTATCAAATTTTTGAATTTTCAAAACTTGGACTCTGAAAGTTTTGCCGAAACCGTTTTAGTCTTTCTTCTAGACCCTACTCCTCGTTACCTTACCATGAATGCACACAATTTTGACCAAATAGAAAAATTGGTTTCTAAATGTTATAGCTATAAATAGTAACCTATAACCATTATATTTTAACATTCTCATGTAAATCACATAAGGAAATACCACTCCATAATTGTAGCTTCTTCCTGTAATAAATATGAAATTATTAAATGTCCCTAATATCTCTAGTTAGGCAGAGAACAAAGAGGAAGATAAGGCCTGGGGCTTTCTGAAATAGTACCCAGTTAATGTGAAAGTGTTTTGCATAGTACAAATAAATCTAAAAAAAACATTCCTCCTAATACCTATATTCTAAGTATTTGTTTCTCTGGCGTTATGTCTGCTTAAAATTTAGTTCAGTGAATAAGGAGTTGGCGCAAGGAACACAAACACTCATTCCCATGCTGGTTAATGTAGTTGTATTTCCACTGACTTAATCCTGTTTATTGAGTCTGGGTCAGATTGTGTTATTTTTTAAAGTTTTTTATTACTTTTATTATTTTTCTCATCAGTGTATCACTACTAAGTTTAGTCTATATATACAGTGTGTTTCTGTATGTGTTATTATCTTCAGCCCTTGTCGATTCACTACTTGCTGAAGAATTCCCCAATGATCTTCCAGGTACCGTGGTTGAAAGCTTCTCTTCCCTATGTTGCTCCAACAAATGTCATCCTCCCATCTTATGTTTGGTTGTCGTCTTGGTCTTTTAATTAACCTTGGAATCCAGTCGAGAACCATCGTTATCCACTGTGGTCATTTCTTGCGATAGCTCTGGTTCACTATCATTTTACCCAGACTTTTCAGACTTTTTGTTGCTATCCAAACTCATTCATTCTTTTCCTTATCTCTTGGGGTAATACCAAGCATACATCTCTCCATACTTGTTTGAGTTGTCTGAAGCTTCTGAATTTTCTTTGCATTTAGGATCCACGTTAATCACCCATACATGAGCACAGACAGAATACACTGGTTTGAAAACTTTCCTCTTGAGGCACAGTGGAAGGTTCCCTTGAAATATTGTCTTGTTTTATCCAAATGCGCTCAATCCAATCTTCATTCTCGTATTAATGTTACTTAAAATTTTTTCCCATGCATTGTTACTTGCCAGCCAAGGTAGACATAGTCTTCAACTTCTGCTAGTTCTATTCCATTTATTTTGATCTCTCCAGAGTTGACACATTTGTTGAACATCAATTTGGTCTTGCTGAGATTCATATGGAGGCCCACTTTCTGGCGTGTTTTGGTGAGTTCTCTGATTTGTTGTGGAGGTCTTCTGGATTTGTGGCAAAAATAACAATGTCATCTGCAAATTGTCAATTACTCAAGTATTCACCATTGAGTTTGATTCTTTTTTACCCTCCCTATTCAATATCTTGGCAATTCTTCAAGTGTTGATGTGAAAAGCTCTGAGGACATGGTTTCTCCATGTCACACTCTTGCTGATTTTTATCTTTCTTGTATCATCATGTAATTTAATGGTTGATGTGGCATTCTTGTAAATGTTCCTTATAACATCAATGCATGCTTCTTTAACACTTTATCTTTTTAATGCATTTAAAGCTGCAGTTCAAGCAATATCCTGCATGTGTGTTTTTTTTAATAAATCAGTTCTGTAGTAAGAAAAAATACTTTTAGCATTTTCTGTTTTAAAAAAAACAACTTTGAAAGACCAATTTTCTTGTATTCTATTTTTAAAAGCATGCTTGTTGCTATAGCAACCATTTATATTCCCCATATTTAAAGATGTCGCCAAACTTTGCCGATGAATAGACGGAGAACGAATTGACCGGCAGCTATGCAGTTCTTTAGGTAAGTAGAGATTGCCCAAATGAAACTATTGAAGTAAAAAAAAAACCGGGAGCTTGAACTGCAGCTTTAAGACCACAGAGGTGTAAACAGAATCAAATGCTTTTTCGTAATTTACGAATCCTTAACTGGGTTCTAGGTTATATGAATTACTTCGGGAAATCAGTTATTGTACGACTTGGATGTGGTCCATTGTGTATTATCCACTGTGAAACCATGCTTGTTCTCTAGGCTGGGTTCTTTTGCAGCCTATGAACGAGTACTATACCTTCATAAAAATCGTGTAAGTGATTGGAAGTAGGCTGATTGGTCTCCAGTTCTTGAGGTCGTCTTTGTCTCCTTTCTTGTGATTGAGGATAACAATGGCATTTTTGCATTGTTCTGGAATTGTCCTGTGCTTTAAGCAGCATGCAAAGAGTTTTGCAAAGATTTTCTCTACCTGTTCCCCAACCTCTTTCATGATTTCAGTTGTAATTCCCTCTTTTCTGGGAACCTTCCCAGTCTTAATGGATTTTATTGCCTTTGCAACTTCTTCTTGCAGGACGCATGGTACATCATTTGGGGTTTCTCCTCGCTTTTCCTGTCCTGGATTATATCCTGTGGCATCTGTGTTTTCGTACATTTCATGTAGAAGTCCTCAACTCTCTTTTTATGATAAGTGCACATTCTTTTGTTGATGATCCATTGTGTATGATATATATATATATATATATAGTAGAAAAAAGAAACATACAGCGCAATCACACAGGGATATCTAACCAATTATTACCACATATAGATATACTAGGGGGTATTTAACCCTTACAATCTACCTGTCCCTGTCTCTGTCTGCTGCCAATTAGGTCTACAGCTCCACAAGCTTGTAAAGGAAAGATACCAGAAGAATGACCTAGGCGCACGGGGAGACAAAAGAGAGAAAAAAACATAGGGTAGTATGTCTTAGAAGTTTAACCAATAAATGGTAAGATATGCACTCACAGCGTGTTGAATTAATTCAGGCGTTTTATCCACCCTGGGATCTGGAACTCTGTCAGTATATTAGGAACGTCTTTGAATCTGTGTCCTTGGATCCTACGACACTTCTTTTCAGCCAAGTCTCCTCCTCATGGGTGGTGATGTATATATAGGGAGAGGCAAAGGACACACAGGATAGTGTAACACAGTTTTAATCATAAAAAAATAAATGAATCAAAATAAGTAAAAAGCTCACACTTTGTGAGCTCTTTAAAAACAATTGAGAATTTCACAGTCTCTCACACTCATATGATATAGCAATTCCCAGCAGGGCTTATAGCAGTCACTGATGACATATAGGTATTCCTATACACCTGAGTCGTTATCTTGGTGTATGGTATTGTGTAGAAATACTGTTCAATAGCTGTGATACTCTCAGTACTAATAAGACCTAGTGCAGTTCTTTTATGGTGAGTCCTATTCAGGTTTCTCACCGCACTTTCAGTGCTCCTAGTACTCACGGTACTTGCGAGACTTTAAAGTCCTAGTATTTTGTTTCCACACACGGCGTGTGTCACTGCCACAACTCTCCAGCTCTCCAGCATTCAGCAACCGGTTCCTCCATCCTCTATGCTCCTCCGGTACCTCCGTCAGACGTGGTGACGTCACTGAGCTTTCGCGTGAGCACTGCACTCCCACGTGGGGTGTCGCTGATGCCTGTATCAATAGTATACCAATAATAGTTTAAAAAATGTTTAAAAAAACGTGTAGCTCTTAACACTACATCCACTAATGTGCCACTAAACTCTGTATAGTCCACGCCCTACGCGTTTCTCCTCCCGGCATCAGCGATGCCCCACGTGGGAGTGCAGTGCTCACGCGAAAGCTCAGTGACGTCACCATGTCTGACGGAGGTACCGGAGGAGCATAGAGGACGGAGGAACCGGTTGCTGAATGCTGGAGAGCTGGAGAGTTGTGGCAGTGACACACGCCGTGTGTGGAAACAAAATACTAGGACTTTAAAGTCTCGCAAGTACCGTGAGTACTAGGAGTACTGAAAGTGCGGTGAGAAACCTGAATAGGACTCACCATAAAAGAACTGCACTAGGTCTTATTAGTACTGAGAGTATCACAGCTATTGAACAGTATTTCTACACAATACCATACACCAGGATAACGACTCAGGTGTATAGAAATACCTATATGTCATCAGTAACTGCTATAAGTCCAGCTGGGAATTGCTATATCATATGAGTGTGAGAGACTGTGAAATTCTCAATTGTTTTTAAAGAGCTCACAAAGTGTGAGTTTTTTACTTATTGTGATTCATTTATTTTTTTATGATTAAAACTGTGTTACACTATCCTGTGTGTCCTTTGCCTCTCCCTATATATACATCACCACCCATGAGGAGGAGACTTGGCTGAAAAGAAGTGTCGTAGGATCCAAGGACACAGATTCAAAGACTTTCCTAATATACTGACAGAGTTCCAGATCCCAGGGTGGATAAAACGCCTGAATTAATTCAACACGCTGTGAGTGCATATCTTACCATTTATTGGTTAAACTTCTAAGACATACTACCCTATGTTTTTTGTCTCCCCGTGCGCCTATGTCATTCTTCTAATGTGTGTGTGTGTGTGTGTGTGTGTGTGTGTGTGTGTGTGTGTGTGTGTGTCAAAAATAAATATTTAATACCGTTCTGTGGCTAACCAAATGCTTTTATTTGTTTATTTGTTATTTCGAGATACACTTATCTCTTCTTCGGGCGATGTTACAATAGATAAAGCAAGAAAGGCGAAAGGGAGAGAAGATGTAGGAAGGCAGGGAATAGAGATAAGGTTGGAATTATTGGCATAAGGAGGAATAAAAGATGAGAAAGATGGGTGCGGGGAAGTAGGGATAGAATAAGTCCAAGGGTTGTGTGATATGTAACTAGATGCAGGTAGGAGGAGCAGGGAGGAAGAGGAAATGAGAAGCTGATTTCTGAGTTCATGCTACAGGTTGTATAGATAGACATATGGGATGAGTATAGGAAGTAGAAAAGTGTACAAGTGCAGAGTAGTGGAGAGGGGAGGAGTAAAAGGGGCAAATGAACAGAAGAGGTGGAAAGGGGAGGATGGTGGAAGGAACAAGTTTGGAGAGTGCAGTGGTAGAAAACAGAACAAGAAAGAAAAAAGTGCAATGGAGCAGTGCAGTATGGTGTAGTCTGAGAAATAATAGCTGTGATTAAAAGCTGTATAAACAGTGATGCATTTGCTTATTTGGGCTCCATGTGAATGTATATTCCAGGCAAAAGGTGACACATTGTGTGCTCATTTGCATGTCATTTCCCAGAATCCCTTGCTGCAGTGGGAACACTGTATGCTAGGTGATAATTGTTGAAAGGCAGGGTTGCAGACCTGTCTAAGACACGTGAATGTGCTCACAAGTGATATTCTTTATTGGCTATATATATATTTAAAAAATCAAAAACAAATACTCAATACCGTTCTGTGGCTAACTAAATGCCTTTATTTGTGTGAGCTTTCGAGATACACTGATCTCTTCTTTCGGTAATGTTACAATGGATAAGCGGGAAAAGTTTTAGTTTAAAACAGCCTGGAAGGTTATCTGTAGATGAAACCTATCCCTCCACCGTGCAGTATGTGATTTATGACTTGAGGTGTTAAATGGTCCCTGAATGTTTGTGATGTAACAGTGTGTGTGTGTGTATGTATATGTGTGTATGTGTGTAAAGATACATTTATAAAGCACCCACAGTGTATACAGCGCTTTACAAAAGGTGTGTGTAGAGGTGGAGTGTATACCAATGGTGTTGGTGGGTGTTGAAATGTAAGAGGGTGTTGCATTACTATAAATGTGCGTGGATACTATGTTGTCCCTATTGGTATATAGGGATAGAATTACATTGTACATTTGTATGTATAAGAGACAGGTGTGGGTGCATTCATATAGGACAGTATTTATAGACATGGGATTTAGCACTCATGGGAAGAGAGTTTTCTTGTGTAGTGGCTCATGAAACTGCGATCTCGGTTTAGGTCACCGGTCAGTGTCCCGAACAGTTTCATAAATTGATAAAGTTGACGACAATGTCCCGATGCAGGTTCATTCTCTTGTTTAGCTCCGGTCCCGTCTCACCTATGTAGTAGCAGCCCCTGGGAATTTCATGCACATAATAAGGTACAGGACATTGTATAAAAAAAACTAATTTCTTACAATTTTAAGAAGTTGGTGGAAGCATTATGAAACCTTATCGTACAAAATAAATATCACTGTGCCACATTCTTCTCTAACATTTTAATATAGCAAGGGAGAGGAATTTGGAAGGGGATAAAAGAAGCAGGATTCTACTTGTTTGTTCGCTGGCAGCTTTTGCATTTTATTTATTATTGAGAAAGAAGGTTGCCTGCGGACTGGGATGGAGCCAACCTCTGCCACTGTCTCATATAGTGAGTGCCACTTTTCTCTTGGATCTCTCTGTGCATCCTCCTGTAGGTATGGGTGATGAACACACATATGAATAGATTTAATTTCAGACTGACTATCAAATACTGATATAATTAAAAGAACAATACAAATGATTCTTATTACCAGTAAGTGCTGGATTGGAAGGACAACCCAAATGTATTTATTTTAACTCTCCTCTCAACCACCATTTGATCATTACAGGCATACCCCGGTTTAAGGACACTCACTTTAAGTACACTCGCGAGTAAGGACATATCGCCCAATAGGCAAACGGCAGCTCGCGCATGCGCCTGTCAGCACGTCCTGAACAGCAATACCGGCTCCCTACCTGTACCGAAGCTGTGTGCAAGCGGGGAGACTATAGAGCCTGTTACAAATGCGTTATTTACATCAGTTATGCACGTATATGACGATTGCAGTACAGTACATGAATCGATAAGTGGAAAAAAGGTAGCGCTTCACTTTAAGTACATTTTCCCTTTACATACATGCTCTGGACCCATTGCATACGTTAATGTGGGGTATGCCTGTACTGGGTTGGCTATGTACTGATGACCTTCTACCAGGTAGTTTCCTTTTGTATCAGAAAAAGGGGAAGGGGAAACACAAAATGGATGTGCCCCCTAAAAGAATTCACTAAACTGCACACCGACAAAGTGTAAAAATTAACTTTTAATAAATTTACTTAAAACATATATTACCAAAGCGTTGTGTACTGTGAATTAAAAATAAATTAAATCAACAATAGCCAGCATCCATGTCAGCGAATGTATGATTATACAATCCCAATTGGCAACTAAATGTTGGTGGGATGTAGAGGACAGAGGATGCTATAAGTCAGGGTATTAACCCCTCTGGAGCAACTGTGAGACCAGATGGTAAGTATATATAAATGTATACTAGTCAGTGAGCAATTACATAAATGAAAGTCCAGCAATCCTGCTTAAATTTATACCACTGGGCACTTTGAGTGATAATTTATGATATGTAAATATACACGTGCTTAAGTGGTAACACTGACACATGCAATGATGATAGTAGGGAGTTCACAGCATAGTGAAGCTGGCACTCACAGCATTGTTATCAGTGAGTTACCCAGCAAAAACTCTAAGTGAACACATGTCATGAGAAGCAGGGAGGCAGACTCACTGACTGTTTGATTAAATAACCAACTACTAAGGTCTACACAAATTGAACCAGGAGACTACAAACACTACATTAAAACAGCTCCAAGTAGGAGACTGACAACATTGCGCGTCCACTAGTATACATTTATATATACTTACCATCTGGTCTCACAGTTGCTCCAGAGGGGTTAACACCCTGACTTATAGCATCCTCTGTCCTCTACATCCCACCAGCATTTAGTTGCCAATTGGGATTGTATAATCATACATTCGCTGACATGGATGCTGGGTATTGTTGATTTAATTTATTTTTAATTCACAGTACACAACGCTTTGGTAATATATGTTTTAAGTAAATTTATTAAAAGTTCATTTTTACACTTTGTCGGTGTGCAGTTTAGTGAATTCTTTTAGGGGGCACATCCATTTTGTGTTTCCCCTTCCCCTTTTTCTGATTCACTTTTCAGTTCACAGTTTGCACCCACAATTTTGATTACCATCTTTATTTATTTGATTATTCCACTCAATTGGTGTGGTTCTGTGATCACTCCCCAACCCCTTTCGTGTAGTTTCCTTTTGTGTATGAAATCTTTTTTCCCTCCAAGAAACCAATGAGATATTAATTGGCAACATTGGGGATTTATTAACTTTCAGTAAAAGATGTTAGATCCAAAAAAAACCACGGTATATTAGTGTTTGGAGACCAACATTGCCATGTTGCTATGTGCAACCGGGATTTGCATCTATATTGCATGTAGCATTGGTTAGCATCCAAGGAGTGTTTCAACTATGCTAATGAAGGGGAGGGGTTATAGAAATGGGGAGTGCTTCTGATCCACCCATTATTCTTACACGCAAATGTGCTCTTAAGTAAATTAGCTGTATGCAGAGCACAGGACTAAATTAGTGTTAACGAATTGTCTTACTGTCACATCAGAGCTGCTGTAAATGCAGCAACATGATTGAGATGGAATAAATATGGAAATCCGTATACAAATCATTTATAGAATACATGTTTAATAAAATAACAAGCGTTTGTGACAAAGTAAATCAAAATATAATACGATTAGATACAAGACCAGACCTGTTTATAATATCTATTCTTTGTGAGTATTAATTGTAACATTAGTTACCAATGTATACAACAAAAGACAAAAAGGCAACAATGCTACATGCAATATGACAAATAATTTTTTACATTACTATGTATCTTATCTATATTCTTTCTTCATATATGTCACACACCCTATGCTCTTGGATGCAGTGTTTTGTTTCCTCTTCTCTCTATGCAGTGGAAGAAATACATAAGACAGTATAATATTGGTAGTGTAGGACCTATAGAAATGGGTTATAGTGGTTGTAGGCTTAAAATATTTTGACCAAAGTATTGAACTAAATTACCCATATTTATGAAGAAAGAATATAGATAAAATGCATAGTCATGTACTAAATGATTTATCATATTGGAGTAGCATTGGGGCTTTTTTGTCCTTTGTTGTGTGCAGTAGAGCAAGGGAGCGCAATCTTTTCCCCCTGCTGGCTTTCCCCCTCTCCTCGCGCCACCCCCCCCTCTTACCTTGAGTCAGACGTCATGACGTCACGTTGCAGAGAATATACAAATATTACAGTGCATGAAAATGTGTTACTGTGTAAGCCTATTTGTCTTATATTGCAAACTGTTTAAAGCAGGCCTGCACAACTCGTAAAGTGAGAAGGGCTGAACTGCTCCAAGGAAAAAATTTTTGGCTGCACGGGTAAAATCATCATCATCATCATCATCACCATCATCATCATCATCATCATCATCATCTCTCCTCCAGCGCCTCATCATCATCATCCGCATATATCTCCCCCAGCACCCCTCATCATCATCCTCATATCTCCCCCAGCACCCTTCATCATCATCCACATATCTCCCCCAGAACCCCTCACTATCAACCTTTGCGATACTCCCCATCTATCTCTCATACCCCCATCTCTCTCCCTCACCCACACACATAATACTCCCCCTCCACATCAAACACACAATACCCCCCTGCACACCACACACATCCTACCCCCCCTGCACTTCACATCCCTCTCCCCCCTACACCTCACATCATTCTCCCCCCTGCACCTCCCATCACTCTCGCCCCTGCACCTCACATCACTCTCCCCCCCTGCACCTCACATCACATCACTCTCCCCCCTTGCACCTCACATCACTCTCCCCCCTTGCACCTCACATCACTCTCCCCCCCTGCACCTCACATCACTCTCCCCCTTGCACCTCAAATCACCCCCATGCACCTCAAATCACCCCCCTTGCACCTCAAATCACTCCCTTGCACCTCAAATCACCCCCTATGCACCTCAAATCACCCCCCTTGCACCTCAAATCACCCCCCTTGCACCTCAAATCACTCCCCTTGCACCTCAAACCACCACCCATGCACTTCAAATCACCCCCACATGCACCTCAAATCACCCCATGCACCTCAAATCACCCCACTTGCACCTCAAATCACCCCCTGCACCTCCAATCACCCCCCTGCACCTCACATCACCCATCACCCTCTCCCCCCCCTGCACCTCCCATCACCCTCTCCCCCCCTGAACCTCACATCATCATCTCCCCCCCCCCTGCCCCTCACATCACCCACCCGCACCACTCATCATCTCCCCCCCCCCCCCAGCCCCGCACCCAATCACGGCGGTGGAAGCTGGCCCCAGGAGGTGTTAGCGTTAGTGGCAAGAAGGGTAGGAAGCGCGGGGGGGGGATCGCATCAAACTGCTGGCACTCCTTATGTATCGGCAGAGCGGGTTGGGGATTGGGGGGGGGGGCGGTGCGTCACAATGCTAGCGCTCCTTCCCATTTGTTTCGGCAGAGCGGGTGCGGGGGGAGCGTGTCACAATGCGCTCCTTCCCTCCGGTGTCTGCAGAGCCGGCTGTGGGGGGGGGGGGAGTTGGGGGGAGTCAGGGAGTCATCGCGGGCTGCGCATGCGGCACGCAGGCCGTATGTTGTGCAGGCCTGGTTTAAAGCATGTGAAATCTACGTTTTTTTTTTAAATAAATCGGTTCTTTATTATTAGATAATACTTACTGCATTTTTTTTAATTATTCTTAATACCATTTTTTTTATAACTGAAATTTTATTGCATATTTCAAACATAAGATACAATACACAATACACATTACATGCAATCTTGAGAGTAATCTCAGCTGTAGACAATAATATAATACCATGAATACCATTTCTAATGAGTTTTAAAGTATCCTTTGATTTCTATAGCAGGCTTTGCCTTGCCAGCAGGGCAAGATCTTTGCAGCACTTTCCTGCTTGTATTAAATTGCTGCCAATATTCCCAACAGTTTCAGCTGTAAACTGTAACAATAAATAATGTTACCTTAGTAATACTATATAAGGATACATTGTAGCTGCTGAGTTACATTGACTAAAGCTGCCATTATGTTAGTAACACCATAAGGATTTTGACAGATTAATAACAGGAGCACCAAACGATTGGCAGTTTAGGTAAGAATGTACAATTATACATTGTCACATGCTTTACATATACACATAATAAAAAAGGGAAAGTAGTATTGCTGCTTTAAACATTAAAAGAGCAGTTTCTCCTCCAAGATCCGCATTAATTTCAGCTCCAGGGACCCTCCTGGTTCGTGAGATGCATATGGGGAGCATTAGCACCGTTAGTTCCTGGTTGTACAAATCCCCCGTGTCACGCAGGCCAATATGCCAATAAGCCAATAAGCGGCAATGGACGTGTTAACACATAAGAAAAGTCTGCAGGCGATGCTAGCAAAATATAAGAAAATGATGCCAAAAAAAAGTTGTGTATGTGTGACCCATACATAGAAATATGTTATACAGTATAAGGGCATTACTGATCACTCTCCATAATTCATTTCTACATAAACTACTCTTCTTGTTGGAACATAATTAAATTTATTGTGTAAACATTTTTACTAGAGCATGACATTTATAGCCTTACCTTGGCCCTGCCTCAAAGCTTAGCTCCAAGCTAAAGTCTGAAAATTGATGTCAGGATGAGCACCTCCTCACAGCAACTTCAGTTGTAAATAAAGAAGATGTTTTTTTTTTTGTTCTACTGGTTTTTACAGCGCTGGCTCAAGGCATTTTTGTAATGGAGACACATTTTAACACTAAAGCACAATCTCGCACAGGCGTACTCACGCTGGCACATACATGTACATAGTGGCAGATTATACACACACTTGCACTAACCCCCTATTGGTATTTACAGGCTCACATATGGGCAGTTTGTAAAGATGATTAGACACGAAAGAGAAAGGGTCAAATGGGAAGAGTCACAAATTAACTTTGTCTGTGGCAGGGCCTGTGAAGTGCATTGCAAAGTCCTGCTGGATGTCCTGTTGGCATTTGCAGCCCTTAGCAAATGCCTACTTGTTCCGTTGACTGGTTAGCAATAAAGCACACGTTAACACCATTAAAGCTATTTGGTAATATCATGTCTCAGTTATAATAAAATTGGATAGGAAGGAAGCAGCACTCCAGAGGACTATTTCAAATGTGGAAAATGATTTCAGGGAACAGGATCGACGTTTCAGTCCGCAACTCTGACAAAGTGGCTACATCATTTTTATTTTATTTATAAAAATGTTTTACCAGGAAATAATACATTGAGAGTTACCTCTCGTTTTCAAGTATGTCCTATTAAAAAAACCACAGGTTTTTTTTCAGCTTAGATCACATGTTTGAGAAAGTCCTATTTAGTAGAGCACCATTTATATACTTTTCTAAAACACTCTTCTATGCAACACATGGAGAGATACATTTGAACACACCTGGGATACTGTTCCTTGGAAATAACCTAATATTAATATATTTCCTTCTCCCACAAAAGCCACATTCCAGGCTTTGGATGGGAGTGGATTTTTAAAATTACATTTGCAATCTCTTAAACCACAACATTTTACAGCAATTCGACAATTTCGCCCACATTTTGGGGGCTTAAAAGGTACATTGACCATTTTTTTGCAGAAAAATACATTTGCAAAGTGAATTTGGGCAAGTTTGCACAATGAAATTTATTTTATAAACCACATTACGGGAGAAGCATTTGTTGGTATTGCATAAAATCATCTTCATGGCTGTGTAAATTATATATAGATATATACACATACATGCATGCCTGTGGACTTAAATGTTCTAAATGTTTTTGTTTTTTTCCTATAACCAAAGCAACAGCAATAGTCACTTAAACAATCAATATAAAGTAAATATTTACTGCTGTCATGACAACTAGTCTTGGCTCTGCTGATCTGTCCTTCCTATTTAACTAAGCATCAAATACCGTATTTCTTAATGTAAATGAGCAAATAGGTGGAGCCACAAGCAACTTTTAAACACAGGTAGAGGTAACATTTCAACATGTACATGCCAAATTCTGTAATGATATACAGTGGCGGCCGATCTGAGTCTTCTGCGGCCGCCACCGCAATGTGGGGGCAGACGCAGCTGGTTTGTTTTTTTGCTGACGCGTGCTGCGCGTCACTGATGCCAGGGTTCCCCCGAAGGTGGTGACGGGGTAAGGAGGGATGTGGAGAAGCAGAGGAGGACCCGGAAAGCAGAGGGGGACCCGGAGAAGCAGAGGCGGAGGTCGCGAGGGGAGGGGAAGGATGCGGGGAAGATGCGGCTGGCGCGCGACCGAAAAAAGCCATGGGACAAGACGGGTAAATGTAAGAATGAAGCTGGCCGCAGTAGTTACATAGTTACATAGTATATGAGGTTGAAAAAAGACATACGTCCTTCAAGTTCAACCTATGTTAAATTTAGACGACGGGTACTTTATCCTATATTTGTACTTACAGTATATTGATCCAGAAGAAAATAAACAGAAAACCCCAGTGAAATATTATCTAATAATATCTCATAAGGGGGAAAATAAATTCCTTCCTGACTCCAAGAATTGGCAATCAGATTACTTCCTGGATCAACATCCTTCCCATGTTTACTTATTTGGAATATTCCTGTATACCTTTCCTTTCTAAAAAGATGTCCAACCTTTTTTTTAAGATATCTATTGTATCTGCTATCGCACACTCCATGGGTAATGAATTTCACACTTTAACTGCCCTTACTGTAAAGAACCCTTTCCTTTGTTGCTGGTAAAATCTCATTTCTTCCAAACTAAGGATGACCCTGTGTCATTTGTACTGCCCTTGGGATGAATAGTTCTTTTGAAAGCTCCTTGTATTGTACCCGAATATATTTATATATAGTTATCATATCCCCTCTTAGACGCCTCTTTTCTAGTCTCTCCTCATAAATCAGATTATCCACCTCCTTTATTAATTTGGTGGCTCTTCTCTGCAGTTTTCTAGTTCCATAATGTCTTTTCTAAGGAGTGGTGTCCAAAATTGTACTCCATATTCAAGGTGTGGCATAATTAGGTTTACTTCCCTTCCATCCATTTCTTGTTTAATGCAAAATAAGATCTTGTTTGCTTTTGCAGCCACTGCATGGCTGTGGGCACTATTGCTAAGCCTGCTGTCTACAAGCACTCCTAAATCCTTCTCCATCAAGGGTTCTCCTAATTTATCCCCATTTAATTTGTGAAGTTGCCTGTTTAAGTAGACCACATCAACTGCACTAACCTGATCTAAATTCCTACTTACCTCCTCAAAGAAACTAATAAGGTTAGTTTGGCACAACCTATTCATAAATCCATGCTGACTATTACTAATAATTTCCTTTTCTCTTAGGTATTCCTGAATATTATCCCGTACTAAACCTTCAAGTAGCTTCCCCACTGTTGAAGTCAGGCTTACAGGTCTGTAATTCCCGCTTGTGATCTAGCTCCCTTTTTAAATATAAGCACCACATCTGCTTTGCACCAATCTTGTGGTTCTGAGCCTGTGGAAAGATAGTCCTTGAATATTAAATGTAAAGGTTTGGCTGTTACTGAACTTAACTTCTTAAGAACTCATGGATGTATGCTATCGGAGCCAGGTGCCTTATTTACTTTCATTTTATCAAGCCGCCTATGAACTTCTTCCTCAGTTAACCAATTGCTTGTTTATATAGAGGTTGTGGCTTCCTCCTGCGGCACTACTATTGCAATTGATTCTTCCCTGGTAAACACAGAGGCAAAAAAATTGTTTGATATCTGCCTTTGCCTTATCTCCAATAATTTGCCTGCCCATCAGGGTCCTACATTTTCTTTTCTAATTTTTTGGGTTATTAAGATACTTAAGAACATTTTAGCGTTGATCTTACTTTCTATTGCAATCCTTTTTTCATTATCCATTTTTGTTATTTGAATTGCCTTTTTGCAATTTTTGTTACATTCCTTATAATTCTGATACGATGCCTCCGTCCCTTCTGACTTTAAGAATCTAAACGCCTGCCTCTTCTTTTCCATTTCCTCTCCCACCTGTTTATTTAGCCACATTGGTTTAGACTTGTTTCTGGTACATTTATTACCCAAGGGTGTAACACAGAT
This sequence comes from Ascaphus truei, assembly GCF_040206685.1. Taxonomy (NCBI): domain Eukaryota; kingdom Metazoa; phylum Chordata; class Amphibia; order Anura; family Ascaphidae; genus Ascaphus; species Ascaphus truei. The sequence goes on from NC_134486.1 coordinate 244,207,460, forward strand.
AAGTGTGCTTTTCGAACAAAGTTTTAAAGACTGCCCATGTATCTTCCACATTTTTCTCTTCAAAAACATCACCCCAATTTATTCCTTATTGATTAGTCCTTCGTTTATTAAAATCTGCCTTTCTAAAGTTTAAAGTCTTTGTTGAACCCAAGTAATATGGTTTTTGATAATTTATTTCAAATGTTGTTACCCAAATGTTCCCAGACTTGAATATGTATTATTACTTCTACATTGTTTGATATTACCAAATCCAGTATTGCCCCTCTCCTGGTTGGTTCCTCAATAATTTGGGCCATATAATTGTCTTTAAACACCCCCCAAAACATGTTTGCTTTTGTTGTAATGCCAATCTCATTGCCCCAGTTTATGCCTGGACAATTAAAATCACCCATTATGCAAACATGACCTAGTTTTGATGCCTTCTTCATTTGCAAAAGTATTTTGTCTTTCTCTATCTCGCAGATATTTGGTGCTTTATAGCATATCCTTATAAACATTTTCTTTGCACTTTTTCCTCCACTGCTAATTCCTATTGTATCCACAAGGTCTCTACATTTTCATCATTCCCTTCATAAACATCTTCCCTTAGAATAGGTTTTAGATCTGATTTAACATATAAACATACACCACCTCCTCTTCTATTTGCTCGATCCTTCTGAAAAGAGAATACCCCTCTAAATGAACTGTCCAGACATACATTTCATCCCACCATGCTTCAGTAATGCCTATGATTTCAAACTGTTCCCTTGCAGCTATTAATTCAAACTCACCCATTTTATCTGTCGGGCTTCTTGCATTAGCAAGCATGCATTTAAGGTTTTTTTTCAGTCTTCTCTATTATCTTATCTGCTCCTGCCTTTGTGCGCCAATTGGATTTAGTCTTTAGAAGTTTTCTAGTATTATCTGTATTTAATATGGGTATCTCGCTGCTTGCCAAATTCCCACTTGCCCCCATTTTACCTTTATGAGCCCTTCCTATTTCCCCTTCCCAATCTATTCTATTTAGTTTGTTATCTGTTTCTTGTCCCTCACCCCCTCCATCCTAGTTTAAAATCTCCAACCTTTTTAATGTTCTCCCCCCCTAGCACAGAAGATCCCTCTTCATTGAGGTGCTATCTGTCCCTACCATAACGATAGCAACTCTCAGAAAAGAAGTCCCAGTGCTCTAAAAAAAAAAACCCTCCATCCTACACCACTTTCTTAGCCATGCATTAACCTTCCTAAGCTCCAACTGTCTCTTTAGGGTAGCGCATGGCACTGGTACCTTGGAGGTCCTTGCCTTATGCTATCGGCCTAGATCCCTGAAATAATTTTTTAGGAACCTCCATCTTTCTTTGTCATTGATGCCAACATGTACCAAGATGCCGGGTCAGTCCCAGCGTCTCCCAACAATCTGTCTACCTGATCCGCAATGTGCCAAACTTTAGCCTCCTGGAGACAACAAACTGTTCGGACAAAATAACTTCTTTCTGTCTTCCATTGATTTAGGTAGGTGCTAAAGGCATTAGTACCAATAAGGTGATTACCAAGCAATCTGTTTATAGTCAGACCTAACACTTATAAGAGTATTCACTTGACACTCAAAATCCAAATTTTGAGAAAAAAAACATTAATTTGTATAAATATACACAATTGGTGAACATCACAATATAAAATAGGCAATATTGAACCCACATCATCACATCTGATAATCAAGAGAGTGCTGTGGTTAGTTGTAATACAAGAATTTCCCATAATAAGTACTATGTTCCTTTGAGAACAAGTAAATCTTGCACTGGTATTATTAATACTGTTACTAAAAATGTTTGACACAAAGTACAGGCATCTCAGTTCTGAAATCACACAAAAGTGCTTTCTTAGAAACAGCACTTGTCAAGAGAAACAGGCTTTTCTACAGTGGCTGACTCTCACCACGGCCGGCTTACTTGCAGACATTGCAGAATACCGTGGCATGGATTACATTAGTTGACGTGTCCAGTATGCAGGTATAGTGGCACTCTGTTTATCCTGCTTCATTTGGATTCATTGCCTATACCGAAAATGCCAGTATACACAAAGACACGCCTTTGTTGCGTGAGCAACCTGTCTTTTCACATAGCAATTTTAATTTGTAGTATATTGTTCTCCTGGGAAGTAAAATGTCTTCTGAGCATAAGTCTCAGCCTCTGATACATGGTCTGTGAAATCCATGAAAAAACACTGCTAATTCTAAACACTTGCTTTGTGCTTCTTGTAATATTGTGCTACTCTAAGACGCCTTCCATGCTGGAAGACACCGTATGACCCTATTCAAATGCATGGGCTTTTAAAGGGCCATATCTACTAAGCGGTGTTACTCCATAAAACATCTGGCATGGAAGATACATTCCTCATTTACTTAAATTAGCTATAGGGGGCCATAGTTACTAGGCTGTACTGAAAGGTGTCTAATGAAGTAGCCTGCCTAATAAATATGATTCCAAACTGACACGCCCCATTTGCAGTAATAAATGCAGAGCACTGCAGTAGGCGAGAAAAATACGATGTTACAGCACTTCCGAAATTGGTTAAAAACAATTTATTGAAAGGGTGACAAGGGTGGCTTAAAAAAAGTGGGTATATGGAGCACTGACGTGTTTCGGGTGTAGTTTGCTCTTTGTCAAAGATTCTCTTGTACATATCCTGTATTCTCATGCTGAGATCCTTTGAAATAACTTTCCTCAGCATTGCTGCTTTAGAAAATAAATCAAGCACATAGGAATGTATATTCGATGTATATTCAATGTGCATTGAATCAACATAAGTTATGGTGTATTTAGAATGGACCTCGACAGGTAAAGTATATATCCACTTTTAACACCTGCAGCTCGTGGCCACGCCTGCCAACAACTTCCGCCAGGGACACAGTGCATAAAAGGTGACACAAATTGCATAGCCTCCCACATGCTGATCTCTATCTGAACGAGCTCTTGTCCAGATACGGTATTGTGTATTCTACCATCTGCATCCATGGATCAACCCCGATTCTACGGACGCAGGAACCTGCTTTCTTCTGCTGTGCCGACAACGAGAAAGTGAAAGTCAGAAGCTGTTTCCAAGCCAAAGGTGCCTAAAGAAAAGGTTCCGAAGGCTCCCAAGGCAAAGAACTCTGGCCCTTTGTATGTGAAGAAGAAAATGGCCAAAATCTGTGTGGATCAAGTTGTTTGGACGGGCCCCAGAAGTGCCCCTGCACCCACCAAAGCCAAATCAGACATTCCGGACTTTTCACTGACACCACCTAACGCCACCGATTCTGACCCTTTGTCCACAGATATTCGTCCCGAAGCCCCCAGCTCACATCCAGCACCCAGCCACGCCGATGTTCATACCGAAGCCCCCAACTCACCTCCTCCAGTACCCAGCCACGCTGATGTTCGTCCAAATGACACCAGCACTCCTTGCACCAGATCCAGCTCGGTCATCCACATGCTGGATGTTTTTAGTGGTATTGACATGACTGACAACTTAACAGGGACAGAATGGAGGCTAAGATGGATTGTCTTTTGGAGACCATGGAGAATATGGATAGGTGCATCATTGTTCGTCTGGATAAGATTGAGAGGAACATCGTGGGGCTCTATTCTTGCTTGGCGTCCCTGCCTCTGTATGTCCGACACAGGAGCAGGAGGGTGACCTGGAGGTGCCTTATTCTTCCATGGAGGAACCGCATATGCCTCCATGCACCCTCTCAATCCCTGGATTTAACCTTTACGCTTCCAACACCAAGCAACACCATCTCCAGGATACATGTATACCCTTCTGTTGGAGGCGATGACAACCCTGGTAAGAGCTAAGCATACAACAGGAGGAAAGCATCCTCCCAGACCATCTACCCCCGCCCGCTGCCAGAAGAACACCCGCTCCAGCACCCAGGATTGTACTGGTCCCAGACATCATGCTGAGACCTGCCCCAGAGCGTCCAGGAGAAATTCAAGATCAGATGTGGTGGTCTACATCAGAAATATGCCCAGTTCATCTTTAAACACCACGTCAGTTTTGAGATGTACAGCGAGTGGACCCAAAATGTCAATTATGAAGGCAATAAATACAAGAAGGGTCTTCCTGCAAATTTAAGGAGAACAATTATGGACAAAGGGAAGAGCTATTTTAATGTTACCACTCTTCTTGCGAGAACCGTGAGAGACAGCATCAATGGCCTTTTGAGGCATACAAAGGCTCTTACCTAGAGGTCCATCAACTTGTTTGACGACTACACGTTATGAATTTATTTAGAAATAAAGATGCGCCGCCAAAGTTTTTAATCTAAAAAAAAACAAGTTGATTGTTTAAAATTATTTCATTTTTTAATGCTTATTTTCTACTTTGCATATCTGGAGCTGGGCGAAGAGAACATGCAGGAAATCCATCTTGGAAATAAGGTGCATTTACTGTTTAGATACAGATACAGTAGCTCAACAGGACACTGTACAACTGTAATATAAAGTTGTAAAGTCATTTAAATATATATAAATATCTCACAGACATAACGTATATATAAATATTGAAATTAAGTTGCTTTTAGTGCTTAAATAAACTTACAGTAGTACTATAAATAAAGTACTGATGTCATTTAAATATTCTTAGATTGTAAGCTCTTCGGGGCAGGAATTTCCTTTCCTATTGTCTGATTTTGCTGCACTTATTGTATTATTATATTTATTTATTTATTTATAAAATATTTTACCAGGAAGTAATACATTGAGAGTTACCTCACGTTTTCAAGTAATTCCCTGTACTGTATTCTTTGTGAAGCGCGGAGTACAGGTTTGGCGCTATTTAAATAAAGACATACATACATACAGTATATTTGTATCTAAATATATCTTAAACATACAGTACACTAGAAAAATATTTAAAATACATAGTATTTATTGTTTACATACACTTACAGTAGCACTATTCATAGTGTAATGTAAAGTTCTAAAGGCATTTAAATATATAAAAATATCTCACTGATATACTGTACAGTATGCTCTTCTGTATACTGTAAATCTAGAAAATAAAAGTTGTTTTTACTATTTAAATACACTAACAGCAGTACTATTGTACAGCAGATATCTAACGACTCCGTGAGGAAATGCACTGTATCTTACTGTACAGAAATTATATTCTGAACAATGAGCGGGGAGCAGACTGAAAGGTTTGCACACCCCTGCTCTAGCGCAGGGGTGCACAAACTTTTCAGTCTGTGCCCCCCTGCCTGCTCTTCCCCCCTGCTCATGCCCCCTCTTTGCCTTATCTCTGGCATCAAATGACGGCCCGGGTGTTACGTTATGTAACGTTGCCATGGCAAGGTGACGTCACGTGACACCATGGTGTCATTTGACACTGCGTTGCCATGGCGAATAAAAAATTTTTTCATACCAATACACAATAGTGAATAGTGTAGGCACAGTGTATAAACACAAAACAGAACAGAGATATGTGAAATACGAAACAAAAGACAAATGAGTGAGCAAATGGGGAACTATACACAGGAGAACAAATGATGGGAGGGTGATGGAAAAAGGGAAAACATGGGGTGGGGAATTGAAAGGGAACACAAGGGGGACAATGTTTCGGGGAGTGAGACTTTTCTGGCCCATTACCAGAGACCAGGAGGGTCTGTGGTACTTCCCTTAAGACCCTCAGTTAGGACCTCCCTTGCTAAAAAGGAGCACAGGTATAAAATGAGTGTTGTCCCAAAATAGAGGAAAATATAAAGTGCCCAGTCTACGCATTTGCTAACAAATAGCTAGTTATGCACAAACGAGCATAAGAGCTCAAAAAACTAGAGAGTTCAAAAGACTAGAGTCCTTAATACAGAGTAATCCCCAGAGGGGTTAATGTTACGTGAGGCAGGAAGGAATATGTGTTGCAGCGAAGTCAGTGAGATCTGGAATGAAGGACGCCTATCTGATGAGCAGCGCACCATCCTTTTAAAATTCTTTAAGTCGATGACGTCACTAGGTGCCGAGTCCAATCACTGGGATGCTGAGTCCCACGGAGAGCAGAGACCCTCTGCATCTGATGTCAGGAGACAGGACGTCAATGCGTGCAGCGTAATATGGTGCCAATGCTTCGTATTTTTCATATCTCTGTTCATGCTTTTTGTGTTTACACACTTTGCCTACACTGATCATCCTCTATTGTGTATTGTTATGACATTGGTTTTTTATTAAAGTAAACATTTTTCTTTGGGCATATCCATTTGACATTGGTTTGTTGTTAATCCTTGAATGCTGGGAACCTAGTTGGGTTTTTGTGTGAATACTTTTGAGGGTCTTAGGGTTCCTCTCTTTTTCCCGTTGCACCACCATTTTCTATTTAATAGATTTATTATCAAACGGAGTGCTGCATATACTCTATTCTTTTTATATTAATGGCTGAAGCACATCAACAGATTAATCTAAAATTGTGTTATTTCCATTAAGTATGAGTGTACAAAACGTGAACAAGTGTTCTGCGCTCGGATAACTGTGATAAAATGCTTACTGTAGGTGATAGGATATAAAACCAATTACCCAATCGGTGCAAATTATAGTGAATATAAATATATAAATCAACTTTTGTGCTTAAGAGTGTTTTAACTCAATTAGAGTGCTGTGTTTAAAAAAAACAACAAGAAGTGTATATATATATATATATATATATATATATATATACTGTATATATATATAATATATAGAAATATATATAAACCTGTTAACAGTCATTGAGTTATATGGAGGTTACTGCTGCTGTACTCATGGAATGGCTCCACAAACCGTAGTACTAATGCAAAAAAACAAAAAGAGAAAACAGCGCAAAACCTCATAGTGTAGTAAAATATAAATTATATTGGTATATCAGCGGGTGAGTATTACACGTACATCAATCAAATCATATAATAGCATGACATGCTTGGGATATGTTACCACATCAGCAACAGCAACTGCATCCGATCATGTTGATTCTGACCAGGCGAGGAGGTCAGATCCCTTCCTTCTCTGGTAGCAGTCTGTAGAGTCCTTTCACTTGGTTAGATGTGTGTCTCACTGCGTAGTGAAATGCTGAGACTGCTGGATCCAAAAGGAAGACTTCCTTCATGGCAGCGGCCATCTTAGGTATTGAAACAGATCCCTTATATGTGCACTGCAAATAAGACCGTAATCTTTGTTCTGATTTGAAGGTGTTGTCTGAAGTAACAAGTATACATGAGATGAATATCTTTTGTATTATATATGTAATGTATTTTTCAGGTCTCACCACATCCTCTGAATCCACAAGGCCTGGAAGACCCACCACCTGGGAGGTAGCAATTACAAAGATGACCCAGTCCTCTATAGGTGGCTCCTCTCCTGTCTTCATTGTTTGTGCAACTTTTATTTTGCTGTCCGCCCAGCGCATGTTTAGCATGTCAATGCTGCAGACTGCGTTCCCTACAGCATTTAAATGGTGCAGTATGGCCCTCCAAATCTGCTGCTTCTCAGCAGTGCTGGTCCTGGAACACAGAGGTCCTGAAAGTTTGGAGAGTGGTTATAAAGTGGTTATGTATTAGGATCTTTGGGCTCTATGCAGTAAGCGACGAAAAAGTGCAATCGCCAAGGGTACCTTATCGGCATGATTCTGCCGATTTTCCCTCTCCGTATGCAATAAGTGCCGAATCCCTTCCGAATCAAGCCGACAACATTTGCTCCCACTCTGCCGATGATTTGCCGATCACACACAGGTGTATCGGCGTGCATGGCGAGATGGTGTTAGGTTCCCCAATGAAACTTCTTGCTGAATCTGCCGAAGCAAGCATGTTTTGGATTGAGCGGACCATTTAAAGGCAGCGTGTATTTTTATTCATTCTCTGTGTTGTTGGGAGAGAGAGAGAGAGACACACAGAGCTGGCCGATTTACATATTTCATATTGACTGAGACAGTTGTGGTGTATTGTGAGAGGTTTGTCCTGTGTTGTTTTGTTTACATCTTTGTCTTGTTTTCACTTTGTAAGTGTTCAGTGCGATTGTCTTTAAATTTATTTTCTGTTCTTTGTGAGTGCTAGAGGTATGGCCGCAAGGCGTGGGAAGAGTGATGCTGGTGTGAGTGGTACTGGTAGTCGTGTGAGTACGCGTCTGAGTGAACGTAGGATTCAGGGGAGTGCTGTTGCTGCGAGTGCGACTGGTGTTGCTGGGAGTGCGAGTGGTGTTGCTGTGAGTGCGGGTGCTGGTGGTGGCTCTGTTGCTGGTGCTGCTGGGGTGTCTGGTGGTGGGGTGGTTGGTGGTGTGCCGCTTTTGGAGTCTCTTCCATTGGAAGAAGGAGAGTCTAGTCAGCAGCAGCCAAGCTCTGGGCCTGCACATATTCGGAAGAAACGTCTGGAGCGGCCACGTAATCCTCGGTTCAATGAAGAGGAAAACACCGTTCTTGTCACAGGGATTCTGGAGCACTATGACTGTCTGTATGGGCATTTACTAGGTAAGTCTATCTTTGCATTGATTCTTCAAAGACATGTTATCCTAGGTCATGTGAGATGTCTTAATATCAAAATATTATTCTCTAATATCTATCAATTAAACTTAATTGTTACACACATGCTTACACTTCATGCTTTAGAACGACCATAACAATCAGTTTAAAAATGTTGCCAAAGTTCATACAATATTCATGCAAGCTTCCTTACATTTGTATGTTTACACGTAAATGCTCATGTGGTAGACATATTACACATAACCCAGCATGTTTGGTATCTCTTGGAACAGGAGCAGTTTAGGAAACTGATCGTTTTTATAATAATAATTAACGTCATATATTTTGTATGTATTTCAAGGGCGGACAAGTTCAGCATCAAAAAAAGAAATGTGGGCTCAAATAACCTTGGCTGTGTCTGCGTGTGGGAATCATGTCAGGGACCGGGCGAATTGTCGGAAGAGATTCGATGATATCAGGGCAAACTTAAAGAAAAAAATACAAGCACAACGGATGCATGCTTCTGGCACTGGAGGTGGGCCGCCAGCACTATCTCTAATCTTAACACCATTGGAGGAGCAGATGCGGGAAAAATGTCTTCCTGTCGTCGTGTAGGGTTTGCCTCGGGACAGAGATATCGGAATTTATTCTGCTCCATTTCCACCAGGTGACAAATGTTACTGTACTAGGCGTGTCGTAGGTTACAGTTCTTATCTATATTTCCGCTGCAACTTATACTTTCTTCCCAATATAAGCATACCTACATATATATCTGTATATATGTCTCTCTCTCTCTCTCTCTCTCTCTATCTATCTATCTATCTATCTATCTATCTATCTATATATATATATATATTTATATCTAGTTGTCCTACAAAAAGTAAAAATTAATATATATGGTGGCAAAAGGTGGCACTGAGTGCTCATTTGCATGTAATTTCCCAGAAACCCTTGCTGCAGTGTAAGCGCTATATGCTGTGCGATAATGGGGAAAGACAGGGTTGCAGACCTGTCTAAGACATGCAAATGAGCATACAGTAATATTTACAGTTGCTTTATATATATATATATATATATATATATATATATATATATATATGTGTGTGTTTGGAAACATGTATTGGCTCAGCTATCATGGATGACATCATTATGAGTAAACATACACAACTTGACCTGCATGAAGTGATTATGTGTAATGATCTTCCAAATAACACACACTGCAACCTTCTACCTTACAAAGCATTCAACATGTTTGCTCTATAGTTGAAAGCAGAATGTATGTGTGTATCTTTGTACAAACAATGGGTTAACATGCATAACCACAAAGCACATCCGCAATCATTGTTTGTCACAGTAATGTATAACTTCGTTATACTGTGTCTTTGCACACAAATGCACAATTCACTTTTTCATGTATAAGTCGATACATATATACATTTATACATATATATATATATATATATATATATATATATTAATGAGAATCTATGTTACACCTATAAACAGGCCATTACTGCCTCATCAAGTCTTGCATGGAAGATAGTGCATTCAAAGGCGAACATTCATAATTTGCACAAACCCATATCGTTATGTTTAATTAAAGCTCTTTTTTCGCTTCATGTAGTATACTGAGAGCATAAATAGGAACATGTACCATATGGTATTTAATTGTGTTCATATGTACACTGGCGACACACTTTATTCGAGCTCGGCTAGTCCCACGAATTCGGGTATACCCGGGTGTATTGAGGTTTGTGACTGTTTTCTGCCCGAGTGCATTGAGTTATTTTCCAGCAGGGATTGAAGCATTTTATTCCCGCTGGCTGCAATACTGCACAGTATATATATATATATACTGCATTACAATTCATGAATTTATGCCATCTGGTAGACACGCGAAGCATTGCAGCCTATTAAATCCTAATCATTATCATTTAACAGATCAGCCGCCCGTCAGCCAGGCATGAACCCAGGCTGGGAAGGCAAATGCAACCGGGCTTGTCAGAGGTGAGGAGCGGCGCATTCCAGGTATCTGCCAGGTACATACCGGGTATTTGCTCGAATAAAGTGTGTCGGTGCAGTAGCTCACTTCAGATTTTTATTTCGCTCATTTACCGGTGTGTGAAACAAGCTGCAATTAATATGTAATCACAGCATAGAGGAGAACACAGGGGGTGGGGTTGGGCACCGAGCCAGATCACAGGGTCATGTTACGGTCAAGTATTTTGGGACGCCTTACAGGTGGTAGAAACAAATAAAAGGTCAGGGTGCTTTCATGTCTTTGGGGAGGGACTACAGTTGTTAGAAGCTGACAAGGTGAACAGAAGTTCATCACATTCATTTGAAATGGTAATTCTATGAAGACTTTCACCCACCAGGCCACTATATATGAAAACGTACGTTAGTCATTCGTTCACTCATATCTTCTTTTAACCTTATAGATACGCCACATTATCACACCAGTACCATCTGTGAGCGACACACTGCATGTGTTGATGAGTGTCAGCCACATTGAGCGCTACACCTGCTTCTCTTAAATGTTCACACAGATCACTAAAAACATTCATTCAAATTATCTCAATTAGGTACTGAATTATAAGCAGAGTCAACTTTGCTGTCATGGTAGTGATGTACATTATTATTGTTAGATGACTACACAACATATGCAGTGTATGTCCAACAGAACACTTAATTTTAGAACGCATTCCTGCATGAACATTGTATGTTGTATGGTTTTTACAATAAATGTGCCAATTAGGTTCACATGCACATTGATGTTAAGATGGATAATGTACAGCTTGCCAGAAACATCTTGTCATTTCCTTATGTGATGCTGATATTTAGCCATAAATACTCCCACTACACAAACTTTATGTTAATTATGTACACATGTCAATAAAATTCTTATGTTATTCTTCTATATAGTTGCTCCTGAAGCTCATGTGTCACCTGACACTGAACATGTCTCATCACCTGGCTCATCCAGCTCATCATCAAGCATGGAAGGTGAGTGTATGAGGTGTAGCACATCTAATGTGTACATTTGTAGATGTTAATTTGCCATGCTAAATAAATGCCTTTCACATGTAATTAACTTCACATCAGTTATTGTCACAGAAGATGTAGTGTTTCCTGACAACATGTATTGTGTGTGTTGTAAACTATCAGCTAGGAGTTGTGAGGTTACAACAAACTTTCATTCATTCTTCTTTCACACTGAGTCGAAACATCATTGTTACGTCAAGCATAAACTTTTAATTTGACACAAATTAAAAATTATGGAAACATGTTATGTGTTACACTGTGAGAACAACTCTCATTATATTGAAAAACAAGTGAAAGTTGCATGCCAGTTCATAATGTCTTTCTTTATTTGTAGAACCAGATGTTGCCACTCAAGGACAAATTCACTTAAGTGACCATGAAGATGTTCCCACTCCTGGATTAACCCTGCATTCATGTCCTTCTGCTCGTGACACCTACTCGGCTATTGCAGCTTCTGAAGAAAGAATCTTGGGTGAAGAAAATCGTCGCCATTCAGAAATGATGTCAGTGCTTGAAAGGATGATATCACTGCAGGAAAGGTCAATATCACAAATGTCACAAATTGAAAGAGTCATCATCCAAGTTCCTAAAGAAATCCAAAATGTAAACAGGACATTACAAGCAATAGTTGTGAATCTAAGCAAAGCAAATCAGTTGCGAATTACTGCAAGAGAACAACAATTCCACTTTACCCCATCTGAGGATGGATCTTTACATGCTGCTACTTTTTCTCCAGAGTCATCAGTTCTTCATTCCCCAGTTGTGGATGATACCGGTACAGTAGGTGCAAGTTCTGTGCAGGTCCCTGTCAACATCCAACCGCTTACATCTGTTCAAAATCAGGAACGGACACCTACAAATGAGACACGAAAAAGAAAGTTAGGGCAACAATTACTACTAACCAGCTTTTGGAAAAAGATTAAAACACCAAAACAAGAAACTGCTCCAACCTCAGTCGTACAATGTTTAGCAACTGGTTCACAACTGCCACAGGCCACACCCAGTGCCACTGAAGTGCCACAGCCCACACCCAGTGCCCCTGAAGTGCAACAGCCCACACCCAGTGCCTCTGAAGTGCAACAGCCCACACCCAGTGCCCCTGAAGTGCAACAGCCCACACCCAGTGCCCCTGAAGTGCAACAGCCCACACCCAGTGCCCCTGAAGTGCAACAGCCCACACCCAGTGCCACTGAAGTGCCACAGCCCACACCCAGTGCCCCTGAAGTGCAACAGCAAACACCCAGTGCCCCTGAAGTGCAACAGCCCACACTTAGGGAACCTATGCAGAAAGGGACGAAAAATTGCATTCGCCAGGGTTTCAATTCGCCAGGTTTTTGGCGTGTTAACCTCGCTGTATGCAGGGAGGGCCGAATCCCTGGCGAATTAATGCGCCACCACCATTTGATAAAATGGCGAGTAACCGGTGGCGAGACGGCTGCCTGGCGAGAAGCTGCCGAGAAGCCGTCCCCTGGCGAGATGTGTTTGCAGCAGAGAGAGATCCGCTGCTCTCTCTGCGCAAACATCGGCACATTAAAAATTATTGAAAAAACATTTTTATTGATAGTGTACATGTGCAGGGGGTCTCAGGAGCTGAACCGCATTGGTTTCAGGTCGGGGGACCCCCTGCTTCCCGAGATACTGGCCACTTTATGAGGTGCCGGTATCCCTCTGCATTTAAAGGTCCCGATCACGTGACCGCGGAATGTAAACAAAGCAGAGGGATACCGGCACCCCATAAAGGGGCCTGTATCTCGGGAAGCAGGGGGTCCCCAGACCTAAAACTAAAGCGCTTCAGCTCCGGAGACCCTCTGCACATCTAAAGTATAAATAAAACACACATAACAATAAACACTCGTTCCTTACCTTTGCGGCTATGTGCTACGTTAACGAAGCAGCATGAATGTATTTTTAATAATATTGTACAGTGAGCAGGGGGTCTCTGAGCCACAAATCAAAGCTCTAGGGACCCCCTGATCCTGCACAATATTATTAAAATACAGAAATGCTGCTTCATTACCATAGCGTATAGCCGCTAAGGCAATGAAGGGTTAAGGCAGAATAGCATGTTTATTTGGGAAAATTGCCCCCAATAAACATGGCAATAAACAACATACACACCCTGTGTATTTAAAATACAAAAACAAGAATAAAGACATTAAATACATATAGCACTTACCCATTACCGGAAGGCCACCCTCCTCTTCATCCTGCCCATCCCCCCTCCGCTGCTGCAAAACAGACACAAGAATGAAAACATCCAAAGTAATGTCCCCTAACCCCTTAATCACCATAGTGATTAAGGGGTTAACCGACCCTCAACCACCACTCGGGATGCCTACATACCCTACCACACTAACCCCCCACCCCGTGAGGCCTAACCACTCTCACCCACTACCCACAAGGGAGGCCTACCCACATACTGTTGGGGAACACCCCCCCCCACCCCCAGTACCCACAATAAAAACAATACAGTGACCCACAATAAACATCATTCTATTTAATAAATACATTACCACCCCCTGTGCCCCCCCATAAATAAAAGATTTATCCTTTTACATACAGGGTTCATAACGCAGCCCCACGTGAGTCCCCGGTGGGCTGGCGGTGCACCTGACAGACCTACAGGGTACCAGCAGCCCTTTTCAAACAGGTTCTGGAGGCCTGCTGGTGGGTCCCACCAGCACCATGGCCCCCAGGTGGTCTCCTTGGGTCACCGTGGTCCACAATTGGGTTCCCACGGTAGGCCCAAGGATGTCTGGGAGCCCCGGGTCAGACCCACAGGTGTCTGCGGGGCCTCGGGTGGTTCCCACGGGGGTCTGGGGAACTCACGAGTGCTCACTACGGGTCCGCGGTGCCCCCACAGAAGTGGGACCACACATCTTCATCCCCGCACCTACGGGTCGGCGGTGCCCCCACAGATGTGAGGCCACCGCTTCATCCCCGCAGACTACGGGTCCACGGTGCCCCCACAGATGTGAGGCCACCGCTTCATCCCCGCATGTGTCACCCGTGGAACCGCCAGCCTGAAAACCCGTGAGATACCCGAGGAGACCCACAGGTGGTCTCCAGAGGTCTCACGCGGAACCACGGAACAAACCCTGAAAGTAAAAAAAATAAACCTGGCTTATACATTCAATACATTCCCTCCCACCCACCCCAACACCTACAGTACAATAATGTGCAAAATAACTATTATCCAGATAGGGATAATAGATTATTTGGCCATTATTAAAAACATTAACTAGCATTTTCAAATAAATTAAGTACTACTGACCTTATCAACAAGAAGTCTCATTCGCCAGCAACAACCTTGTCTTGCCCACAAAAAACATAGCCAATACATTGCAATTACATTGAGATATCAATTAACCCCTTAAATACCATATCGGATAATAACTGTAAAGGTAATTAAGGGGTTAAGCCACACTGGCCCGATACCCACCCTTCACCCATGAATTTGTACATTGGCTTCATCATGCAAATATATATATATATATATATATATATATATATATATATATGCAAATATAACTGTATGCTCATCTGCATGTCTTAGGCAGGTCTGCAACCCCGCCTTTCCCCATTATCACCCAGCATACAGCACTTCCACTGCAGCAAGGGATTCTGGGAAATGACATGCAAATGAGCACACAGTGTCACTTTTTGCCTCAATAACCATTTTTAACATGGTTCCCTATAGGCTTAAGCTTGCTGCATGGTCACAGCTTTGAGCAGAGCCAGGGTTAAGGTGCATACCCAGAAAACCACCCACAGACAGCCATTTCGACCTTGATGGGTCTCATCAGTGTGTGGTTGATTTTACTGGGAATGCAAGAGAGGCTATGGGATAGGCTAAACCATAATACTGAGTTAAGTTATGGTGAGTAAAAAAAGTGACAAAAACCCTCCACAGGAAAGCAAATATGCAAATATAACTGTATGCTCATCTGCATGTCTTAGGCAGGTCTGCAACCCCACCTTTCCCCATTATCACCCAGCATACAGCACTTCCACTGCAGCAAGGGATTCTGGGAAATGACATGCAAATGAGCACACAGTGTCACTTTTTGCCTCAATAACCATTTTTAACATGGTTCCCTATAGGCTTAAGCTTGCTGCATGGTCACAGCTTTGAGCAGAGCCAGGGTTAAGGTGCATACCCAGAAAACCACCCACAGACAGCCGTTTCGACCTTGATGGGTCTCATCAGTGTGGGGTTGATTTTACTGGGAATGCAAGAGAGGCTATGGGATAGGCTAAACCATAATACTGAGTTAAGTTATGGTGAGTAAAAAAAGTGACAAAAACCCTCCACAGGAAAGCAAATATGCAAATATAACTGTATGCTCATCTGCATGTTTTAGGCAGGTCTGCAACCCCGCCTTTCCCCATTATCCCCCAGCATACAGCACTTCCACTGCAGCAAGGGATTCTGGGAAATGACATGCAAATGAGCACACAGTGTCACTTTTTGCCTCAATAACCATTTTTAACATGGTTCCCTATAGGCTTAAGCTTGGACGCCAAGGAGGAAGGACCTCCTACAGAAGAAGAAGGCCAGGGCGTGGCCGAAGACGGGAAGAAGACCCCGGAAGAAGGTAAAAGAAAGAAGAATACAGATGAAGATGGATTACAAGTAGAAGACCCGTGGATTGATTTGGATTTTTAGTTTAATGTTTATTTTTTTATGGTTTGTTATTTTATGGGTTCCTGTGCCTGGTGGTTTTGTACGTGAGTAACCAGTTCAACGGGAGCCGGTGGGGCCAAGTAATGGTAAGTGAAGTAAAGAAATGTATTTAATTCAACTAGTTAATTTTTTTTAATTCTGTTCTTTACATGTTTATTTAATTATCTGTGGTATATAATTTCTTGCCACTGTATGTATGTATGTATGTCTAGAGAGATATATACATACAGGGTAAGAAATGATAGTGTTTTAAAAGCTTGATTTGCTGTGTTTTTAATTAATTTGACTATGCATGTATGCTTAAATGTGTGTTTAAAGTCTTTCAAAATTAGATAGATGTAATCGTTGCTATTGTATGTTGTTTTAGAGGTCAGGGGTAGCCTTCGTTGTTAATTTTTTATGCTTCTTGGTACTTATATATTTTCACAGCCTACATTGCTGAGTTGCAGGTTTGAATTAGTTAATTATTTAATTGTTAGGGATTGAATGTAAATTGTTTAGGGATGCAATGTTAATTGTTTAGGGATGTCATTATTGAATGGTAATAGATTTATGTTTACCGGATTGGTTACAATAGTATATTTGTTTGGAGTTATCTGTATTTGGATTGAAATGTTATTGTTAACATTCATTAGCAGAATGTATATGATGCATAGATTGTATGCATCATATATTCAATGTTAATGCAATGTGTCGATTGTGATTAGAGGTTTTTGATTGGCATTTTATCTTTTTGACTGTAATATCAGTTAGGATTATGACAGGAAATTACTTGTATTGTAGTGTGTATTAATGGAGAACTGTTACTTTGAGTACTGCATGTTTTTGATAACCCTTCTACATTTATTTGTATATTGGTTCATCATGTGTGTGTATATATATATATATTTGCATGATGAAGCCAATGTACAAATTCATGGGTGAAGGGTGGGTATCGGGCCAGTGTGGCTTAACCCCTTAATTACCTTTGAGGTTATTAGCCGATATGGTATTTAAGGGGTTAATTGATATCTCAATGTATTGGCATTGTATTGGCTATGTTTTTTTGTGGGCAAGACAAGGATGTTGCTGGCGAATGAGACTTCTTGTTGATAAGGTCAGTAGTACTTAATTTATTTGAATATGCTAGTTAATGTTTTTAATAATGGCCAAATAATCTATTATCCCTATCTGGATAATAGTTATTTTGCACATTATTGTATTTACTGTAGGTGTTGGGGGGGGAAGTGTTCCCCAACGGTATGTGGGTAGGCCTCCCTTGTGGGTAGTGGGTGAGGGTGGTTAGGCCTCGCGGGCTGGGGGGTTACTGTGGGAGGGTATGTAGATGTCCCGAGTGGTGAGTGAGGGTGGGTTAACCCCTTAATGACTGTAGCGGTTAATAACCGCTATGGTGATTAAGGGGTTAGGGGACATTACTTTGGATGTTTTCATTGTTGTGTATGTTTTGCAGCAGCGGAGGGGGCATAGCCAGGATGAAGATGAGGATGGCCTTCATCGTTGCACCCGGACATGGGTGAGTACTATATGTATTTAATGTATTTATTGCTGTTAATGTATTTAAAATGGGCACATTCACTATTATCCCTTTGTGGATATATAATAATTATATATATATATATATATATATATATATATATATATATATATATATATATATATATATATATATATATATAATTGTGGCCATAACTATACTTCTATGTGTAAGGGGGGGGGGTTATTTCTTTAAAAGTATGTATGTGTTTATTCATTAATTTGGGGGGGGGCACATAATTGGTACTGCAGGCCTGCGGGTAACACCCGAGGGCCCCCGCCGGTCTACAGTATCATTATGTGCATATATGTGTATGTTAGGGGTTATAGGTGTTGTTGTTATATATATATATATATTTATTTATTTATTCTTTTACATTTATTTATTTAGTGTGGGGCTGCTGTGTGTGATTATTTTTCATTGTGGGTAGTGGGGGTGGGTGAAGGGAGTATTAGCCCCAACGGTGGTTGTTTAGGGCTTGCGGGGGGGGTTGCGGGAGGGGTTAACCCCTTCATGACCGTAGCGGTATTAACTGCTACGGTCCTGAAGGGGTTAAATGCACCCGCAACCCCCCCGCAAGCCCTAAACTCACACCAAGGGCCAAATACCCCCTTCACCCACACCCGCTACCCACAATAAAGCTGGCATGGTGGGTTAACCCCTTCATTGCCTTAGCGGTTACCCGCTAAGAATGAAGTGGGCTGTACATGCATTTTTCCGGCCTCGGATGCATGCCGGGGGCCTTCGGTGCTGATATTCCTACGTATCAGCTCTGGAGCCCCCCGGCATCAATCCGAGGCAGGAAAAGGGATGATTTTTTTTTATGGTCCCTCTCGCCGCTGAGCTCCAGCTTCTTGCCAACCTTTGTTGGCGGAGCTATTTGGAGAACATCTCTCCATTTTAATGGCGCGATCAGCGGCGAGATGGTGATCGGGGCTTCCTGCATACGGCCCTTTTTAAAACTGGCGAGATATTGCTTCTCGCCACCCGCGCGGCGAGTTTTTAAAACAAAAAAAAAAACTGGCGCTTTATACTCATCTCGCCAGTTTCTCGCCATTTACTAAATTGCTATAGGCATATTTGGCTAAAAACTGGTGAGATAGGGCTTCTCGCAGCTCTCTGCATAGGCCCCTTAGTGCCACTGAAGTGCAACAGCCCACAAACAGTGCCACAGAACTGCCACAGGCCAGTACAAGTCGTACAGTTAAGGCCAAAGTACTTGGCAAAGGGAAAAGGCAAACACAACAGCCAACAAGCAGGCCTGTGACTCGCTCTCAAAAGGATCAACAAAAATAAATAATCACATTCACTAAATGTGTTGTTGTCCTGGTGGTGTTTACTGCAGACTATTTCATGCATAGTGTATGTATGATCATGTACAGATGCTTGATAACATTCAAGTATGTCCTTGTACACATGAATGTTTAGAAATGCTCACTGACTGAATTAAGGCATATTTAATAACATATGAATATGTATTAATCATCAGTTGATTAATGGTACAACATTATACACTTGCCATGTTTATAGAAGCTGACATTCACTTAGCTCTTGTTCAAGATGATATGTATGTGGGTTTGTTTGGTAATGTTGATAGTCATTTCATGCTAACATTATTGACATACAACTTTAAGTAACTATCCATATAACAGCATACATTTTGATGTTGTGTTTTCTGGTGTCTTAACTCTGTAACACATTACTTACCTTAATCTTCTTTCATAGTTCATAATGTTGGCATGTGATCATGTATGATTTTTTGGTTACAATAACAGATCTGTTAGTGTGTATGAATATATCTGTAGTCTCTCTGTATCTCTATGGATATATGTATACACACACACACACACACACACACACACACACACACACACACACACACACACACACACACACACACACACACACACACACACACTGTGTGTGTGCGTGTGTGTATATATATATATATATATATATATATATATATATATATATATATAGGGAACCATGTTAAAAATGGTTTTTGAGGCAAAAAGTGACACTGTGTGCTCATTTGCATGTCATTTCCCAGAATCCCTTGCTGCAGTGGAAGTGCTGTATGCTGGGTGATAATGGGGAAAGGCGGGGTTGCAGACCTGCCTAAGACATGCAGATGAGCATACAGTTGTATTTGCATATTTGCTTTCCTGTGGAGGGTTTTTGTTAATTTTTTTACTCACCATAACTTAACTCAGTATTATGGTATAGCCTATCCCATAGCCTCTTTGCATACCCAGTTAAAATCAACCCCACACTGATGAGACCCATCAAGGTCGAAACAGCTGTCTGTGGGTGGATTTCTGGGTATGCACCTTAACCCTGGCTGTGCTCAAAGCTGTGACCATGCAGCAAGCTTAAGCCTATAGGGAACCATGTTAAAAATGGTTTTTGAGGCAAAAAGTGACACTGTGTGCTCATTTGCATGTCATTTCCCAGAATCCCTTGCTGCAGTGGAAGTGCTGTATGCAGGGTGATAATGGGGAAAGGCGGGGTTGCAGACCTGCCTAAGACATGCAGATGAGCATACAGTTGTATTTGCATATATATATATATCTGCCACTGTTGTCAGCAAACAGGCCTTGTGTTAATGAGATATAAATTTTAGGACACTTGCTAAAATTATGGGATCAGTATGATTGAGCCCATAATTCACTCACCTGTATGATTACAACAAGGCCTACTTACACACATCAATGGCTTTAGTTTAGCACTCTATATATAATATATATATATATATATATATATATTTAAAACCAGAGACAGAACATAAAACACAGACAGAGCTCAGTTTGAGCACATCCAGTGAAACTCATACACGGTACAGTACCTAAATATATAAGTATAAATATCTATTAAGTAAAATGGTCTTTTAGTTTAACATTTTTGACCGAAATTGTTGTAAGCCCCTGAGCCAACTGCACGGCAGACCACAATTCAGGGGTCCCTAACGCTAATATAAATTCTTAATAACCTGTTTAATAACAGGAAGAATGATTTATAGTAAATCTGTCAATATTAGTTGCAAAGTTCTAAGTCTGATTGAAGCTTTTATTAACCTGTACATTACCAGGAAAAGCACTCTGTATTAGAGTTGTCACAACCATACTGCAAGCACGCAAGTTCCCCTGAGTGGAAGATGCTATGGAGTGAGCCCTTAACCATTTAAATGTGGGAGGGGGTGAGCTACAATTAGGTAGGAGGTTGCCACCCTCCAATCAGCCAAGACTAGCTGAACAACAATTGTAAAACATACTGGACACCTAACAAGCTAATATTGAACCCCCAAAATAACCACAACATATATATAAGCATATGAGTGTCACAGAGGAGTGCTACTGAGCATGGCAATAAATATTTAAAACCAGAGACAGAACATAAAACACAGACAGAGCTCAGTTTTAGCACATCCAGTGAAACTCATTAAGTATAAATAGCTATTAAGTAAAATGGTCTTTTAGTTTAACATTTTTGGCCAAAATTGTTGTAAGCCCCTGAGCCAACTGCACGGCAGACCACAATTCAGGGGTCCCTAACGCTAATATAAATTATTAATAACCTGTGTAATAACAGGAAGAATGATTTATAGTAAATCTGTCAATATTAGTTGCAAAGTTCTAAGTCTGATTGAAGCTTTTATTAACCTGTACATTACCAGGAAAAGCACTCTGTATTAGAGTTGTCACAACCATACTGCAAGCACGCAAGTTCCCCTGAGTGGAAGATGCTATGGAGTGAGCCCTTAACCATTTAAATGTGGGAGTGGGTGAGCTACAATTAGGTAGGAGGTTGCCACCCTCCAATCAGCCAAGACTAGCTGAACAACAATTGTAAAACATACTGGACACCTAACAAGCTCCTATTGAACCCCCAAAATAACCACAACATATATGTAAGCATATGAGTGTCACAGAGGAGTGCTACTGAGCATGGCAATAAATATTTAAAACCAGAGACAGAACATAAAACACAGACAGAGCTCAGTTTTAGCACATCCAGTGAAACTCATACACAGTACAGTGCCTAAATATATAAGTATAAATATCTATTAAGTAAAATGGGTTTTTAGTTTAACATTTTTGGCCAAAATTGTTGCAAGCCCCTGAGCCAACTGCACGGCAGACCACAATTCAGGGGTCCCTAACGCTAATATAAATTCTTAATAACCTGTGTAATAACAGGAAGAATGATTTATAGTAAATCTGCCAATATTAGTTGCAAAGTTCTAAGTCTGATTGAAGCTTTTATTAACCTGTACATTACCAGGAAAAGCACTCTGTATTAGAGTTGTCACAACCATACTGCAAGCACGCAAGTTCCCCTGAGTGGAAGATGCTATGGAGTGAGCCCTTAACCATTTAAATGTGGGAGGGGGTGAGCTACAATTAAGTAGGAGGTTGCCACCCTCCAATCAGCCAAGACTAGATGAACAACAATTGTAAAACATACTGGACACCTAACAAGCTCCTATTGAACCCCCAAAATAACCACAACATATATATAAGCATATGAGTGTCACAGAGGAGTGCTACTGAGCATACTTATATATTTAGGCACTGTACCGTGTATGAGTTTCACTGGATGTGCTAAAACTGAGCTCTGTCTGTGTTTTATGTTCTGTCTCTGGTTTTAAATTTATAAAAAAATATACAAATCCTAAAAAATGCTCCAATTGCTATCCAAAAGAGTCTCTGCAGCCCGATTGAAGGGAACACCACTTCCTTGAAGATATCTATAATAACACAGAAAAAACAGGCGCACTCATAGCGTAAAAGGTATAACAATATATTTATGGAGTCAAGGATTTAAAAATGCACACTCACAAACATAGCTTAATGAAAAGCATTTTTGAGTAAAACTCAGCCAGCCAGACGCAGGAACCCGGTAGCGGATGACTTTAGTATAGTGTCCGGTGTAGGTACACTGCAGCAGCTTCTGTGAACACCTCCGGAGCCCGGGGAACACGAGGGACGCCGCCTTCCTCTCAATCCGGCGTCACACAGTGAGTACTCAGCTCCAGATCCCGCGAGAACTCAGTGACGTCAGTGGATTCGACCGGAAAAAGTTCCCATGTATGCAACGAGTGGACAGCTGAGAGTAATACTTCCAAAAACGCAATAAAATTCTGTAGCAAGCCAGTGAGTGGAAATATAATAAAACTGGGCAGAACACCTCCACACAACACTCTCTACGCGTTTCGTCTCAAAGAGACTTCATCAGGTGTACAGCATAGATAGGGAACATAGTTTTATAGTAAGATGAACCAATCAGGACAAAGAAGACTACTAATTGCTAATCAGGTACACAAGGTCAATGTAAGGATAATATTAACCCCTATATGTTCCAGAACACATATGGGCAAAGTGGACCAACAATACTAGATAAAGTGACCAAATAAACAGATACATGTAATAACATACAATTGAACAAAGTAAATTAAAATACATTTAGATACTACAACAAAATATAATATAACACCATACAACATAATATTGCATCATCGGCAAAATCATATAATAATATAATAAACAGATGTTAGTAGAGAAATAACATTGATCCTAGTGATTAAAATAAATGGGTCTCTACTAGATAATACATATACAGAGATAATGATACAGAGATTCAGAGAGGCCAAAGTATAAAAGACAAAAGACAACAGAGTGATGAGGGGGGGGGGGAGGGGAAAGTACAAGGGAGAAGGAGGGGGGGAAACGAAATGGAAGGGGGATGAATAAGGGAGGAAAACAATGGGAGAAGGCAAAAGAAGTGAGGGAATGGACAAAATGGAAGAATGGACGGAGAAGGATTTTGGATCAATGGTGGTCACACAAGCAAAGCTGATACAGCTATATACACAGTAAGATCTTATAATAGATATACCACATCTCAACCATTGTCAAAAAGGGAACAATCAACTATACCAGTGCGATAGTATGAATGTCACCACGGAGGGAACGAATTACTAGAGGGAACGAATTACTAGGATCAATGTTATTTCTCTACTAACATCTGTTTATTATATTATTATATGATTTTGCCGATGATGCAATATTATGTTGTATGATGTTATATTATATTTTGTTGTAGTATCTAAATGTATTTTAATTTACTTTGTTCAATTGTATGTTATTACATGTATCTGTTTATTTGGTCACTTTATCTAGTATTGTTGGTCCACTTTGCCCATATGTGTTCTGGAACATATAGGGGTTAATATTATCCTTACATTGACCTTGTGTACCTGATTAGCAATTAGTAGTCTTCTTTGTCCTGATTGGTTCATCTTACTATAAAACTATGTTCCCTATCTATGCTGTACTCCTGATGAAGTCTCTTTGAGACGAAACGCGTAGAGAGTGTTGTGTGGAGGTGTTCTGCCCAGTTTTATTATATTTCCACTCACTGGCTTGCTACAGCAATTTATTGCGTTTTTGGAAGTATTACTCTCAGCTGTCCACTCGTTGCATACATGGGAACTTTTTCCGGTCGAATCCACTGACGTCACTGAGTTCTCGCGGGATCTGGAGCTGAGTACTCACTGTGTGACGCCGGATTGAGAGGAAGGCGGCGTCCCTCGTGTTCCCCGGGCTCCGGAGGTGTTCACAGAGGCTGCTGCAGTGTACCTACACCGGACACTATACTAAAGTCATCCGCTACCGGGTTCCTGCATCTGGCTGGCTGAGTTTTACTCAAAAATGCTTTTTATTAAGCTATGTTTGTGAGTGTGCATTTTTAAATCTTTGACTCCATAAATATATTGTTATACCTTTTACGCTATGAGTGCGCCTGTTTTTTCTGTGTTTATATATATATATATATATATATATATAATCAGAATGAACAGTACAGGCCTTCATGGCTCAAAAGAGGCCTTGTTTGCTGTTAAATACAACTTCTACACAGCTGACTCAAATAGGCCCTCAAACATACTCACCCAGTAATGTTATAAACTGTAATGAAGTGTTAAGAGAATTACAACAAGGCCTGTTAGCACACAAGGCCTTCAATGTACAGATATATATATAGAGAGAGCCTATAGGGAACCATGTTAAAAATGGTTTTTGAAGCAAAAAGTGGCACTGTGTGCTCATTTTGCATGTCATTTCCCAGAATCCCTTGCTGCAGTGGAAGTGCTGTGTGCTGGGTGATAATGGAGAAAGGCGGGGTTGCAGACCTGCCTAAGACATGCAGATGAGCATACAGTTATATTTGCATATATATATATATATATTTACATTTGATATATATACATATATATATATATAGATATAGATATAGATATCTATATATATATATATAAATATCTATATATATATATATAGATATATATATATAGATAGATATATATCTACATATCTATATACATATATATATATCTACACACAATACATAGTTAATTATATATAGATACATATATATGTTGATATATGTATATATATCTAATTATATATATATTTATTTTATATATATATATATATATATATATATATATGTATATATCAAGAGAGACTAACAGAGAGAGTCAAAGAGAGAGAGAAACAGAGACAGAAAGAGAGAAAAACAGAAAAAGAGACAAACATAGAGATGTGTGTGTATAGTTTCATCTAGCTAAGTGTAACCAGAAATCTGTTCATCATAGCACTGTAGATGATTTCACACACATTGTTATTCTAATTCAAAGAGTCTACTTGTTTTGCACATGTTGATTGCCTAAGCCGAAAGTAAAGTTTCGATTCCTGTGAAAAGAGTATCTTACCCAAAGAATTTCAGCCAATTATTGTAACAAATTTCTTGTGGGAGAAAACCTAGGCGTATAACTGCTAGGTTGTATTATAACCTTGGAAGAAACCGCGAAGATAACATGTAACTATTCACACATTCAGCAGACATCCGTATGCGTTCAACTTCACACAACGTACACTTGAAGAGAGAAGAAATGGCAGAAGCTTCCACATTGCACAGCCATCCACGTAAATCATACAAATTTATGATTTATGAAGCAATCAAATCAACGCCAGAGAAAAGTGCAAACGTGGCCAAAATCTATGACTTGATCCAAAAGAAATATCCATACTACCAACAACCTGACATACAACCAAATTTTAAAACTTCTGTACAATTCACTTTATGCGTAAATGAATGTTTTGAGCGTTTCCATGATCGGCTAGATCAACGATATGGATGCTGGAATGTTGCACCATCATTTAAACTTACCATGGAACATGGAACATATCTTCTGTTAAATAGCATATTTTTGCCTAATACCAGTGACACTGAAACCGCACCGACTGTCACGTCTGCTGATCTATCTGCACCCTCCATTCATCAAGACCAGATGCAAGATGGACATAAATACTATGATATGTATCCAGACTTATATGGGCAATACCAATGTGGATGGGAAAACAACCAACAACTGTACGTACCTCCGGACGTTTTGTTTGAAGAAGCCACTGCAGATCTATATGACGCCCTCATGGAGATGTGTGTGATTTAGGATTCAACGTTTGCCTCAACCATGGATGATACTGTTGTGCCTTCCTGCAGCGAGCAGTTGCAGCCAAATCAGTTTTGACTTCTACAAGAATGGTAAATACAAATTTCGTTATGCCTTTACTCAAATTATATTAATAATATACACCATTTGCAAACTACATTAATAATATACACCATTTGTTAGCCAAATGAGTGGATACAGCTTAACATTGCAGACAGGCTTACATGTTGCGTGCACAAAGACATTATTTCCTATAACAATATACTACATGACGAACCATTAGTACACATTGGTGACAGAGTCCTAAATCCTAGATTATTATCGCTTTTAAAGTATCATTTCAACATCTTACACTAACTGTAACACACATAACCCCTTACTTTTAACCCCTGAGGAAGAAAGCAAGACTTTCGAAACGCGTAGGGTGGTTCTGTGAGGTCCCCACTACTCGGGTGTGAGTGCTGTACCCTTCCGAAGCTGGGAGCTGTGAGCTGTGAGCTGTGGGAAAGCACATGCTGGCGTAGGAATATCCAACATTTCAGCATTGCTGTGTTTGGTGCACGTGGTGCGGGCAGACCAGGAAGTATCTCTGTGTGTGGTCCTGGAGCTTCTGCAGTGCTGGGAGAGGACTGAGGCAGACGCAGCTAGCTGGAAAAACCTGTCCCTGCCCATAATAGACTCCTCGTCTGAGCCCAGGTGTTAACAACAGCAGCAGCAGCAGCAGCTATCCATAAGAGGGGATACTCTTTGAATTATCCATTGCCTGATTACATCCTGTTTTCGGTAAGCAGGTACCCCCACCCGAGTTGGAGAATCTTGCCTGAACCTAATATATGTTTTTATGTACTATTTTATGTGTAATAAGTGTATTTTATGATATTAATGATATGCCATATTAAATGCCATTGTGAGTAGTTACCTGTTGTTCTCAGCGTTTGTTAAGTGTTGTTTGTTTATGTATGTGTATGTTTTACAGTATTATGCTATGATTTGATTTCTTTGTATATTTACATGTTTACCCTTACCACGTGGAGCATCCAATCGGACGGGCGATTTCCGTGGCTCTGGTTGTATATTTTATAATATATATTTTATAATATCTATTAGAATTGCTTTGATCATTACAGTGTTGAGCGCCACTGATATAACTTCTTTTCCACTTCTATAGCCTGACTGGGGGTCAGGGTTATATCACCGGCTGCCAGCTCACTGTGGGATATAGCGCTACCTATTTGTTTTTTCTACTGTTGATGAATGAGATACCGGTGCCACATGCAATTGTCCACACAGCAGAGAAGAGAAAGGTGTGCGAACCATATTAATCTGTTTCCTAAGTGAATGGTATTTGTACAAATGTATTTATCATTACAATGAATTAATACATCTATTTAGTTCTATGAACATATATGTATTTGCTTACGTGGAAAATAGGTGTTTATGACATTCCGACGTATCTCCACACCACCGGCTGTTTGCTCAGTGTCAGCTGGTAAATTTAAGGGATGCTCCTCCTCCAAGCCCTGACGTATGTCGGTTTGTACATTATTGCGGAGTGCCAGATTGTGCAAAATGCAACATGCAATGACAATATTTGACACTTTAGCAGGCTTATATTGCAATGCCCCCCCCCCTGTTCTATCTAAACACCGAAATCGTGTTTTCAGAAGACCAAATGTCCTCTCTATGACGGATCGGGTAGATATATGGGCAACATTGTACCTCTCCTCTGCTTCACATTGAGGGTTTGCCACCGGGGTCAATAGCCACGGCCTAATTCCATATCCTGAGTCACCTATAATCCATCGTGCCAAAAAATGAAACAATTTGTGTTAACATTATTACATTGAACAGTTCATAGAAAAACTAGAGTTGTTTGTTAACACATCATAATATGTACTCACCCACCAGCCAACCAGGTCCAAAATAGCCTTCTTCGAAAGCATGGAAGACTGATGAGTTTCTCAGGATAGAGGAATCGTGACTGGAACCAGGGAATTTGGCTACCACATGCATAATCTTCATCGTGGCATCGCATACCACCTGTACATTCAGGGAATGGTAGTGCTTACGGTTGCGGTAAGCATGCTCACTCTGACTAGGCGGGATCAAAGCAACATGGGTGCAATCTATTGCACCCATCACACATGGTATCCCGGCTATGGTATAAAAGCCATTCTTGACTTCCAGCCACTCTGTGTGCTCTGTAGGAAAATGAATATAATTCCTAGCGCGTCTATTCAGTGCACATAGAAACTGGGTAAAGGCCCGCGAGAATGTAGATTGCGAGACCCCGCCCACTATGCCCACAGTTGTCTGGAATGACGCGGAAGCAAGATAATGTAATGAGCACAGCATTTTAACAAGCCCAGGGACTGCACGACTTCTGGCTGTCACAAAATCTAAATCTCCCCGTATCTCTTCATAAAGAGCTCAGATTGCTGCTGAACTCAAACGATAGCGACTTACAATCTCCTCCTCACTCATCCCATCTAACATGGTTCTCTCCCTGTACAAACAAGGACGAGGCACAACTTCTCTCCTCTCTCTTCTCCTCTCATCTCCTTGCCCTCGACCTCTCCCTCTCCTGTCCGCGTGCCTGTCACTGTCCCTGCCTCTGTCCATTCCTTGGCCTGTGACATCCTCTCCATCAGCAAGCCTCTCGTCCAATAGAATCTTCCTCCGTCTCATAAACCTTCGCATCATTTTCAGGTCTGTAGCTTTGAATGCGCAGGTAATTGGCCTCCTTTAAATACCTATGTGATGATGTCAGGTGACTTGCTGAAGTGCAAGGTGTTACTTTAACATACCCAAGTTGTTCACTCCCAACGTGTATCCAGTAGCAATTAAAAGGATTATTTATGTGTGTTCACCAGGCAATCATGATATTTGAGAATGATGTAACGTTAAGCTTTGTACAAGCATTTATTGGCAAGTATTTCTGGAATGTGTAATGCATGTACCACTTCTGAACGCAACACACAGTCATCTAATTAGGATACAACCATGACATTGACGTTGAGAAACTACGTTGCAACATGTGTAATTTGGCATGTTATTGTCACCTGTTCACATGAACTAATTGTAAGTGCATATGCATAATTTAATGCCATCAGGATAGTTGCTATTGATTCAGTTTCAATCGTGTAAAAATGAGTAACTATTATAGATGTGTGTATAAGTTAGCATGAAGTGATTCTAATGCATCGTGTACAATGTAAACATGCAATGTAATTGAGTGTCCAATTGCGGACGTCATCAAAAGAAGGAGGTCACAAAGTACATGTAAACATGAAAACAAACAGCTACATTTACGTTTGATCATGTGTTACACATTACAAGCATTGTATAATGTATAGCAACATTACTATACGCTGGATCTGTTAGATGTGTGAAATGTGTTACATCATATAATAAATTGAAGCACACTTAAGTAACATGTTTGATATGATGTGACCTGTTCCTTTAAGAGTTGAGTATAGGATTTTCCCTTGACACATCATAACATTAAGACTAATGTGACACGCAAATCATAATAACATTGAAAAGTACAATGTTATGCAAATAATAAACGTAAGGGGTGACACGATGAAGTGAATGACCTCGACACTCTAATGCCAAGCACATTTTTATTATGAGCAATAGAACGTAAACACTCCTATAATGTTATAAGCCCCCGCTCCATTGACTCCATTGATGTAGAGATGAGGTTTTTTTTCTAAGTGCCGTCCCGGCAACCTTGCCGATCCTTCTCCCCTCCAACTTGCCAACTTTAGTTGGCGGGACCAATTGCCGATGAAATCTCCATTTCTGAGTGCCGATCAGCACCGATAAGCTGATCGGGGGTACTTGAATACAGCCAATTTCAAAAAGTGCCGATAAGTGGGTTATCGGCAGTCGAATGCCGATAATTTTTTATCGGCAAGAAAAACTGCCGATTTTGAGCACTTATCGGCGCTTACTGAATCTCAAATCCAATTTTGGCGGGAAAATGCCGATAAAAGCCCTATCGGCGCTTACTGCATGAGGCCCTTTATTCCTTCGTCTGTGAATTTTTGGCTTCTTATTTTCCCAGCCTCAGAAGCAGAAGTAGCCCCAGCAGTAGAGGTTGAAGCCTGCTTAGTCATCTTAAGTTGAGCTGTTTAGCTGAAATGGCTGAGTTTTTCCGGTTCTATTGTGTATTTATTTGAATTTTAAACATGCTCATGGGTGTGCTGATAGTAGGTCACGCTTATGCGTAACGTGTCACAAACTAACGCACGATAATAAGATTTTACCAGTAGTGTGTATTGTTTCATGCGTCTCAACGCTATAATACCTGTTGATACAGGTAATGTTACGATTGTCGTAGAAAAGATGGTGAGCGCATATGGTAAATATATATGAGAAAATATATTAGAACACACAATGAAGGTGAGGAAAGAATAATAAAATAGATAGATAGTACAAGGGCAATCGTCTCAAAGTGGGATTGAAATGAATAAATATAGCTGTACTCACACGGCCATGTGTGAGCCCCTTCCCATCAAGGGTTTCTTTAGTGCATAAAGTATGCCACCTCTAGATGACAGTCTATCTTCAAACCTATGGTGTGTTGTTTTAGCTGTTTAGCCAAACGAAGCATCCCAATGGGGGTGTCCCTCACACCGTCCCAGTGGAGATAGTGAACATATGCACAAAATTAAAAGTAAACACTTTATTACATTAACAAAGCAAATGTTAACTTACATATATAAAAACTCTCCAGCTCCTGTAGCCGCCTGGAGTGCTCCGTCGCAGTTCCTTCCTGCTCGATTGTTACGATTGTTGTTTTGCTAATGGACGTTATTGTTGCATCTCATTAGCTTTGAGGGTACCCGTTAAAATTAAGAAAAAATAACTTATTTTCCCAGTTTCAGTAACGTGTTATTATTAGCGCAAAAATTACGGACTTCTGTTGATCTACCCCATTGTGCAATAGAAAAGTAGGTGTCATACCCATCTCAACTGTATTTCTGAAGTTCATACTTTAGTGACCTTATTTCTTTTTCAAAGGTACTGCCTGAGCCTTTTTAGTTAATCCATAAACCCCCTTTTTTTGCCACTTTCTCAATGATTGCAAACAGCACAAAAATACATAAATTAGAGTTCAAGAGTTTTTCAAAGGAGCTGGATCAAAAAAATTAGGAGCACAAGGGCTACACGCTTATTGTAATGTAATTTATGATACAGTAGAAATGTATACTTAAACATTTTGCAAGCATTTATAACATCTGGACCAAATACATTCACATTATTTTAAATAACAGGTGAGATTCAGTCTGAAAAACGACATTTAGATGCTTAAGCAACTGGTTTGAAATTACCAGGAACAGGGTCTAAGGGCCATATAAATTCCCTTTTTGGGCCCAAATTTGGCCCCTGGGGCCACTAGTTATTATTTTTATGGCAAATTGGTCAGATTGCTGCTTTAACTCTTTACAAGCTTTTAAAATGTGGATGGGCTGTGACATTGGCATCTGAAGCTGGGAACAGTGAGCTACACTGATTTTTTTTCCCCAAGTATATTTAGTGTCTTCACTCAAGATCAGAATGCCTCCTTTTTGTTCGAACTACTCCACTTCTCTTTTGGTGCGCACACACCTTGCGGAAATCTTGGCAGGCTTGGTATTTACACATAAATTAAGAGGTATTGAATGAACATGGTGCCGTCAGACGTTTCTGTTTTTCTGCGTTATTCACTTTTTGCTAGAAACGTGTAAATCAAAAGCAAACAGGAACTGGCTGGATGAAGAATATGACCTTTAAAGACGACAAACTAAACAAACAGTGTTTTGTATTGACAAGTAAAGAATGGTAAAATGGAGTCTAAATGAAAGGGTTAATGTAGAAATAATATTTTCTGTTTTAGCTAATAAAAAGAGCATGGCAGTTTGATCCATTGTTTCTATTACTCTATGTTGTTGCAAATATTTCTGCAATTACATCATAAAATGTTGTTTCAGCTAATCGCCAAGGGAAAACATAGTGATCTAAAAGCACTAGCTGCAAATATGTATGTTTTCATTAATATCTCTGTTCTTCGGGTTGTTTGTTTAAACAATTTTAATTTATTACTCAATATACTTGTATGTTTCATGCCTGTCTTTACTATATTCTGCATATTCTATACCTAATTGTATGACGATATTTTATTCATTGATATTTATTTGTTGCATAGTAACATAGTTACATAGATGAGAATGAAAAAAGACATACTGTATGTCTATCAAGTTCAACATGCTCTACATTTAGACGACAGGTGCTTATCCTATATTTGTATTTACAGTATTTTGATCCAGGGGAAGGCAAACAAAAAAACCCAATCAAAGATCATCCAATGATCTCTCATAAGGGGAAAATAAATTCCTTCTTGACTCCAAATATTGGCAGATTACTCCCTGGATCAACATCCTTCCTATATTTACTTATTTGTTATAACCCTGTATAGTTTTCTTTTCTAAAAAGGAAATGTCCAACCTTTATTTAAGATACTGTATCTATTGTATCTGCCATTGCAGTCTTCGTGGTTAATGAATTCCACATTTTAACTGCGGTAACTGCAAAGAACCCTTTCTTTTGTTGCTGGTGAAATCTCCTTTCCTCCAATATTAAGGGATGACCCGTGTCATTTGTACTGCTCTTGGGATGAATAGTTATTTTGAAAGCTCCTTGTATTGACCCCTGAATATATTTATATAGTTATCATATCCCCTCCTATATAACTCTTTTCTAGTGTAAACCAATCTAAATTAGATTAAATTAAATTAGCCTCTCTTCATAAGTCCGATTTTCCATCCACTTTATTCATTTGGTGGCTTTCCTCTGCACTTTTTCTATTTCCATATAGTATTGGGTGATATGAAAATTATCACCACGATAACTATATTAAGAAATTTATCGTGTTAACGACATATATCATGATACATTTGTTAAAATAAAAGTCTGAAACTTTTCTAGTAAATCTAAATAAAATGTGCTCTCAAAATAAATGCATTTCCTTTAGATTTCCTAGAGCAGGCCCTTCATTCCCAAAACCTTTCCATGTTTGCTCTTCACATTTTCTCACCTACACTGCTCCCATCACCCTAGCATCACCCTCATCCCGACATACTCCCCCCATTTAAAAATACATTTCATTTATAAAATTGTATGTAAAATATAAAAAAAATCCATATAAAAAATGTAATAACAGATTTTTGGACAATTAACAATTGTCCAAAAATCTGTTTTACTTCATTTTTAACATTTTTAGAAATGGTGAGAGTGATGGGATGAGGGGGATGTTAGGGTGAGCAATGGTGAAGTGCAGGCATGGCAGGGAGGGGGGGTTAAGGGTCCAAGGGGGGAAAGAGGAAGGGGTAAAGTTCCCATGGGGGGAGGGGGGTGGAAGGTTGGAGAAAGTAAAGGGTTATGTGACCCAGTGGTGAGAGGAAGGAGAGATGTGTGAAACTGAAAATAGTGGCGTTTGGCTCATGGAATCCCAGTTCTCATGATAAAAAAAAAAAAATTCAACGAGTTGGAGGAGCTGCCCCTTTAAGGTGCTGCATAATTTGTCAGCATTACAGTATGTAAGAATAATATTGTACTACAACAAGATGTTTAATTACTCTTTAAGTTGATATAAATTGATTCACACAGTGTCCCAAAATGAAACAAGGTGAAACAAGGTAAAGGTCAATAAACCCAATAGCGTTATTTAAAAATGACCTCTAAATCATTAATGTTGTGGTAATAATGGATGGAGTTAATTAAACATGGTAATAAAAACAAAGTTTTCATCATGCCTTGGAGGTCGGAAGGTTTTTAATAATTTAAGAAAGGTTTGACTAAGAGCATAATCATAAACTATTTATCTACAGCAAGGGTGGCCAACTCCAGTCCTTAAGGGCCACCAAAAGGTCAGGTTTTAGGGACATCCCTAAGTCACTGCTTCAGCACAGGTGGCTCAATTAACAGGGTTATCCTAAAAACCTGACCTGTTTGTGGCCCTTGATGACTGGAGTTGGCCACCCCTGATCAACAGTATATCAAATCGGATTTCAAAAAGGGACAAATAGACATCAAGGGGGTTATTTATCAGTTGCCAAACAGTTTCAAACAGACTGCACAAATCATACTAAAGAAAATGCTAAACAAAATTAATCTTATCAATTGGATTGCGACTGTGTTGCCCCTGGAAGACTTTGAGTAACCCCCAGAATTTGATAATCCTACTATAACATATGCAAATTGTCATTCTCCCAATACTCCTATTGACTTTCCATAAATCGCAAGCTGAGGCACATAAGGTGTATAGTACTTTGGCTTATGTGACAATTCCTGTTTTTTAATTTTCAATTATGAAAAATACTTTCATAAACAATACAATAAATGTACATCATAATTTGTTTCCCCCGGGCAGCTAAAGTTAATGTTACACACCATGGTTAAGAAACACTGTTCTAACTACAGTAGTTTAACTTGTTTAATACATTGTACAGTCAACTCACATTGTACCTTTTAATGTTTGATTATGCATTATTTTATACTGTATGGGCTTTTTTTGTTGTTGCAGTTAATTCATCCTTGTTATAATATCTCACACACTTTTGCTATTGTACAGATATCTCTTAAATTAATTAACACAAAAGGAGAATATTTCACTCTGGATATGTGTCAAAACTGGAGAGAAAAAGAAAACACTGCATATACAGTAGCAGTTAACAAAGCAACACTATCACATTGTATCCTATGAGACCCTTTTCTTTGATACATCTGGTGCAACTGTTTTGCAGACTGTAGACTTTTGCTTCAAAATACCAACCAAAGGGAGTTATATATCAATGCTTTCTTTCCCTTAAAAAACATTGTAATAAGAATAGGCATTGCAGCTTAAAAAAAAAAGTTGCTTGAATACCCATTTTGGCAATAAAAGCTGCCATGTTTGTCATTTTTTGCCAGAGTTACTTTAGTTTTTGTAAGTGTGCCTCACTGATTGCTCCTATATAACTTCATGTGGATGTGGTTTTTTGTTGTTGCAATCATGGCTATATTTGTAGCTTTTAGTATTACCCACTGTAGCTTGAATGGTTTAAATTGGCTTATTGCTTCAGCTTTCACAACATGAAGCACTAAAGACCTTGTTAGCAATCACAATCATTTAGGCTATGTGCTTTTTAGAAATATCCACTGTAGCTTTAATGCTTGCAATCAGCATCACTTTAGCCACTGTCTTGTCTCTGTTACTTTTTTTGCAGTCATGTAGTCCATCTTTTTATCTTTTAGCACCAATATATCTCGATTAGTTCTGGTGATTGCTAATGTTCACAAATCCTTATTGTTTTTTTACACTGTTGGGTACATTTTGCCTTGTGAGACCATGACATTAGGGTGCAGTACTTTCAGGGCTGATTTAACCACTAGGCCAACTCGTCAGTCTCCTAGGAAGGCCACATTTTTGGGGCGGTCATATTTTGGGGTCGGCAGCCACCTAGTTGGCTCCCTTGCAGTTAGAGAGCAAGGCTGTTGCCAGGGGGCTAGGCAGTTTCCTCCATCCTGATTGGCTCCGGATGAGTAATGCAGCCAATCAGAAGGTGATGTCAGAAGCCTGGGGTGGACAAAGCAGAGGAGGAAGCAGCTGTGCATCAGAGGTGAGAGGGTTGTGGTGAAGGAGAGAGAGGGACAGGGACAGAGGGAGAGAGAATAGCAGGGAAAGAGGGGGGTAAGAATGACGGAGGGGGAGAGAGAATGACAGGAAAAGGGGGGCTGGAGAATGAGGGAGAAAGGGGGAGAGGGAATGAAGGAGTGGGGGAGAGAGAATGACTAGGAGAGAGAATGAGTGTATGAATGTTACAAAATATCTATGTGGTGTAACAATTACATTTTCCAGTTAAATAAAAGAAAAGTCTGAAAGGCCCGGGGGGAGAGGGAAGGGTGCAAGGCTGAAAGTTCGCCTAGCGTGCCGAATACCATTGCACCGGCCCTGAGTACTTTAGATAGAGTTTTTAGGTCTTCACTGCATGAATGAATAAAAAGGCAGCTATCTCCTATTGTATATAGCTTTATTTAAATAACGCCCACAGTGTACTCAGCTCTTTACAAATACAGTAGAGGGATTTATAATATATAATACATAGAATTATAATACAATAAGTGCAACAAACTAAATCAGACAATATAAAAGAAAATCCCTGCCCTAGAGAGTTTATACTCTAAGTCAGCATAAGAAGAGATATAGCAACTCAGATTCATTTCTGGACAGTCAGCAACATTAAATCAAAAGAATTCTTCCAGTTGATATGATTTTTAGTTTCTGGTTATGAATTTTAGTGCATTGAAATTCTGACTGTGTTATATACTACCCCCCTAGGTAGATAGATGGATATATACTG
Organism: Ascaphus truei; assembly: GCF_040206685.1. Lineage (NCBI taxonomy): Eukaryota > Metazoa > Chordata > Amphibia > Anura > Ascaphidae > Ascaphus > Ascaphus truei. The sequence goes on from NC_134486.1 coordinate 244,244,059, forward strand.
TATATTTATATATATACAGAGCTTGACAAATTACCCAAAAAGCTACCACCCAACCAAAAAAGTTACTCACCCCTGGCCCCACCCCCGGTCACGCCCCCATTTGAAAAAAAATGGAAAACATTGCTAATAAGCAAAAGTCTGTGTCTCTACGCACCATTCTTTTCCAATTTTATTTTCCCAAAACAATCTGCCACGTCAGTAGTAGCACAAGCCTACAATTATGTATCAGATGTAAGAAACTGTTCTTACACACGCCAGAGCTCTGCTAAGAAAAAAAGCTGTGCCGTGCGTCAAACCATTTTTCTGTACGTTGATGCATAGACCCTTAGAGCATGGGTGGGCAACTCCAGTCTTCGAGGGCCACCACCAGGTCAGGTTTTTAGGCTATCCCTGCTTCAGCAGAGATGGCTCAATCAGTGGCTCAATCAAACCTGTGCTGAAGCTGGAATATCTTGAAAACCTGACCTGGTGGCTATTGAGGACTGGTTCCACATGATTGAAATGCAGATTAGTTATCAAACATGGGAAACTGACTAAATTGAGCATGACCCACTCAGTTTTTTATGCTGAAAGTATTTTACAGTAGTGAATGCAGTACTTACTACATAGTGCCAGTTCTTATCTTATTTGCATCCTGTTAGTCGTCCCACTGATTCCACTCCCAGTTAAACTCGCTCATGTATGCTCTAACCCCTTTCTCTATCCAGTGATCCTAGCGATTCATTTTGCTATCTTTTTCTACCAAGTGATCTCTTTTTCTAACAAATGATCTATTTGCACATCCAATTATTCTTTTGTCCACCCAGATAGCGTTTTTGTCACATTTACACGTGTGTGTGTGTGTGTGTGTGTGTGTGTGTGTGTGTGTGTGTGTGTGTGTGTGTGTGTGTGTGTGTGTGTGTGTGTGTGTGTGTGTGTGTGTGTGTGTGTGTGTGTAAGTTGGGCCAAGACTATAGGGAATAGAGCCTATGACTGCAGTGCTGTAACACTGCTGCGTTGATTAAGGGTTAAGTTATTTGAATACAAGGGGTTACAGGATTGGTTTAACTGAAGGATTGAAAAGGTGGGTAACAGGCTGCAATGGCAGCCATTTTACGAACACTGGAAACAGGTTAACACTATCAGGTAGGCTATTCCCAGTTTCAATAATAGAACCCTCACTTTATGTCCCTCCTTAGGTTTCTCTCCTACTCCTCAGCATGTCACACTCTCTCTCTCCTCTCCCCCAGCCTGTCTCTCTCCCCCCAGACTGTCTCTCTCTGTCCCCAGCCTGTCTCTCTCTCCCCCCCAACCCATCCTGTCTCTATCCCCCCCAGCCTCTCCCAACCAGCCTGTCTCTTTCTCTCTCTGCTCTCCCCCCACTCTAGCCTGTCTCCCTCTCTCTGATCTCTCCCCACTCTAACCTGTCTCCCTCTCTCTTATCTCTCCCCGTTCTAGCCTGTCTCTGTCTGCTCTCTCCCCACTCCAGCCTCTCTCACTGCTCTCACCCCACTCCAGCCTGTCTCTCTCTGCTCTTTCCCCACTCCAGTCTGTCTTTTGCTCTCCCACTCCAGCCTGTCTCTTTCTCTCTCTGCTCTCCTCACTCCAGCCTGTCTCTTTCTCTCTCTGCTCTCTCCCCACTCCGGCCTGTCTCTTTCTCTCTCTGCTCTCTCCCCACTCCAGCCTGTCTCTTTTTCTCTCCCCACTCCAGCCTGTCTCCCTCTCTCTCTGCTCTCTCCCCACTCCAGCCTCTCTCCCCTCTGCTCTCTCCCCACTCCAGCCTGTCTCTCTGCTCTCTCCGCCTGTTCTCTCTCCACTCCAGCCTGTCTCTCTGCTCTCTCCCCACTCAAGCCTGTCATTCTCTTTATTAATCTTCCATATTTCTCTCCCCCCCTCTTTTTCTTATTCCCTTCCCCATGTATTTGCCCCATAATTGTGTCAATATTCCAAATTGACAAACGGGGTTCAGTTGACAATAAGTAGTTTATTGTACATGTATGATCATACTCATTCAAAAGTCTACAAGACTCTCTCTCTGCCAGGGAGTGTCCAGGCAGCAACCTTTATACATTTTTGGTTCCTTTGTCTAAAACTGTTACTAGGCAGATTATACTAACCACTCCTTAATTCTTAAATCAATCATATTCCAGCTCATTAAACCTGGTTAGAACTGGCCTCAAACAGCTATGAATAGGTACCTGGTACACACTATCACAAGAATGTGGGCGTTACTTTAGGCACAGTCGTAAATCTACTCAGAAACGAAACTCTCATTCACACCAGACACATTCTTACTCACAAAATGGATACTAGACATAACTGACTTTACAAAATGGAAACTGAACATCACTTTCAATCCTTCTCCAGAGACCCCCCCCAGTCCATTTCAATAATATATCAACAGTATCTTCATTTTAGCAATATTTTTCGTCAGTCCCTCCTCTTATACTTTTCGAAATCTTCAGTGAGAAATGTATAACTTTATTCTTGGCAAACACAGTATCCTTTCCTTGTAGAGGGTATTTCTTTATTGTAACCCTTGGTCCGGATCATCAATCTCTTGGAGTCTCACCCACTCCTTATCCATTCGCAGTTGTTTTTCCCTCTCCTGGCAAGCATTTATTTGTTGTTGGATCACATCAGGAGGGTATTATTGTACAAGAGAGATTTCTGTTTGTTCTTCATATATATCTTCTTGGAGGGGCATGGAGAGAATTACTTTAATGGTTAGATTGGTGATCAATCCTTTAACGCAAAAGATAACAATGATTATAACAACAAACACACATACTGTACACATATAATCTGCACCACACACAAATTTCGCTTCTAGTAATTTAAACCATGTGCCAAATCCCAAATTCCTGCTATAGAATACCTTTCAAAGAGTCTTCCAATGTAAACACTATTCTTTTTATACCTAGTATATCAGATATAATATTAGCCGTATTGTCAGGTACATACTGTAGGTACTGTACAACATTCTTCTCCACCACTACACAAACATTTCTGCTCTTATAATTACATTCGTTTTTTAACTGTACCAAACTCAAAATAAAATCTCAGGCACAATACATAGTATAATTACACTCGATATACCTACATATATCATAATCAAATTTGAGTACCTAGACTTGGATAATCTGAACAAACAAACTTTTCCCACATTCTATCTCTCTGATCTTTTATTTGATATAAATATATATATGCATCTTCTGAATAGATATACTGAAAAATCTATCTAACTATTCTTATATAAAACCATTGCTAGTTCAGCTCTTCTATATAAATGGTTATAAACACATTAAATCTTGACATATACCTTAATATAAATATGAGTATATAGCTCAGTCCTCCTACGGCACTTAAATATATATATATATATATATACCGATATAACGAAATATAATATTGATACTAAAGCCATCCTATATACTAAATATAATACTGTAACACATTTCTCTCCTCTGCTATCTTCCAATATCTTAACACACATAGATAGAATAGAATATTGAACCACATTTAGTTACCAGATACAAATAATGATAATACAAATAACCCCTAATAATAACCCAATCAGGATCCACTGATCTATTTAGTAGTTTCCAGTCAGAATCCTAAACTATATGTTAGTAACTAAAATATTAAACAAAAAAATATAAGGTTAGTATACAATAATTCAGCTATAATGAATATATAAAAATGTAAAGTTCTTATTCTTTTGATTCTTCAACCATAAAAAAAAACTGGTATAAATGTCTTTTAGTTCTTATAAAACTTGTGTAAATGTCTTTTGGTCCTTTAAAAACTTCTGTAAATTTATTTTGGATCTTTAAAGACTTTTGTAAATGTCCTTTGGTTCGTTAATGACATGTGTAAATGTCTTTGGTAGGGAGACCACTTTACAATGAATCACATGGAAGGCGAGCTTTACATCTGTTGTAACAATACTCGTCACAGGCTCTTTCATTTGGGCTGTAATACGTGTTTTCTTTTAAAAATGTAACCATCATCCAATCTCCAAGCTCGAATAGATACACTTTCAGATTATTGTATAGAAACTGTGCAACTTTTACCTATAACTTTAACCTGTGTATAGAGAAACTGCAAACATATTTATTAGTTGCATACAATACTTGCCAATTGTTTCATTACAAATAACATAGTCTTCAATAATTAGTTCCTTTGAACTACTGATACTTCCTGTCAATGTCTCATAGGGAGATCATTTATATCTGAGTAGATAATATCTTATCTATACCTAGGAATAAATTCCTGTAACATTTTCTTTACCACTTGTCTTTGCATCCGCATATAGACAGAGATAGATCTTAACTCATCCTAAAAATACCTATCATAACCAATACATATCAAAAAATACAAACTCCTGGGTAACACAAGACAATTGATCTGTAGATTACCAAAAGGACCTCATGGGCAAAAATAATTTATCTACACCGGCTTGATAGCTCTACCTACTTAATATTGTCTGCCGATATCTCCCTTCTCTTGTTCACATATAACCCATTTACTATGTGGACAGTATATAACATTAAAAACAACAACCAGACTGGGAGACTATTGAGTCCTGTCCAAACATATATCATTATAAATAACCCTCCTTGCTAATCGGCTTCATAATACAAACATTCTGGGAAATAGGGTCTTTGAGATTTATATATGCAGCAATTGTAACTGCTTATGATAAAAATAGAAAATAGAGAACCTGTAGTAGTTCTTTATATAGCATAGACAATAGAAAAACCTTTAGATTTCAAAATCCCAAAACTTTAGATATAATATTGCGTTTAAAACCTCATGCTGATAAACATATAATTTGCCATCAACTTATGCTGCTGTATCACTCCGCCAGGAAACATCAAAATACCAAATGAACTCTGGATTTCTCCGAAATATATTCTTTAAAATGAAAAATTATAGTTAAGGATTTCAAAATAGGACACCTTTGGAGAGAAAATAGTAAAACAATTAAGCTTACAGTAGAAAAATTATTTCGTATAGAACTCCACACTAATTCTCTGTACTGCATTCTTTGCGAAACACTGAGTACACCTGACAGTATACAAATAAAATACTCACTCAGTATTACTCATTTTTATAACCAGACATTTTCTTTATACCTGGTGACACACTCAACACTCACACAATCACTGCAACAACCTTAAAACATTACTCTTATGTATATTACATTATACAGCTTAACCCCGTTATAGCGCGGTCCTCGGGGGCTACCCGCGACCACCGCGTTATAAACGGGGTCGCGGAAAAAACATGGTCGCCGAATTTTATTTTATTTTTTAATGTTTTTTTTTTGTGGTGGTGGTACCGTGTCCACCGGAGGGGGAAAACTGAGAACTCTCCCAGCGTTCCCAGACCCAGTGGGGCAGCGGAAACAGCACACAGCACTTACCCGGCATCTGGCAGCTCTTCTCCCTGTCTCTGCTTCCTTCTTCCGTCTTGCAAGAGCAAGCTCCCTTAAAGAGACAGTGCGTCTGTGTGTGTGTATTTGACTGTGTGTGTGTGCAGTGTGCTGTGAGTGTGTGCAGTGTGCTGTGAGTGTATGCAGTGTGCTGTGAGTGTGTGCAGTGTGCTGTGAGTGTATGAAGTGTGCTGTGAGTGTATGCAGTGTGCTGTGAGTGTATGCAGTGTGCTGTGAATGTATGCAGTGTGCTGTGAGTGTGTGCTATGAGTGTGTGCAGTGTGCTGTGTGTGTGTCAGTGTGTGTGCAGTGTGCTGTGAGTGTGTGTGTGCAGTGTGCTGAGTGTGTGCAGTGTGCTGTGAGTGTATGCAGTGTGCTGTGAGTGTATGAAGTGTGCTGTGAGTATGTGCAGTGTGCTGTGAGTATGTGCAGTGTGCTGTGAGTATGTGCAGTGTGCTGTGAGGGTGTGCAGTGTGCTTTGAGGGTGTGCAGTGTGCTGTGAGGGTGTGCAGTGTGCTGTGTGCTGTGAGTGTGCAGTGTGCTGTGAGTATGTGCAGTGTGCTGTGAGTGTGTGCAGTGTGCTGTGAGTGTGTGCAGTGTGCTGTGAGTGTGCTGTGAGGGTGTGCAGTGTGCTGTGAGTGTGTGCAGTGTGCTGTGAATGTGTGCAGTGTGCTGTGAGTGTGTGCAGTGTGCTGTGAGTGTGTGTAGTGTGCTGTGATGGTGTGCAGTGTGCTGTGACAGTGTGCAGTGTGCTGTGAGTGTGTGCTGTGAGTGTGTGCAGTGTGGTGAGTGTATGCAGTGTGCTGTGAGTATGTGCAGTGTGCTGTGACTATGTGCAGTGTTCTGTGAGTGTGTGCAGTGTTCTGTGAGTGTGTGCAGTGTGCTGTGAGTGTATGCAGTGTGCTGTGAGTGTGCAGTGTGCTGTGAGGGTGTGCAGTGTGCTGTGAGTGTATGCAGTGTGCTGTGAGGGTGTGCAGTGTGCTGTGAGTGTGTGCAGTGTTCTGTGAGTGTGTGCAGTGTTCTGTGAGTGTGTGCAGTGTGCTGTGAGTGTATGCAGTGTGCTGTGAATGTATGCAGTGTGCTGTGAGTGTGCAGTGTGCAGTGAGTATGTGCAGTGTGCTGTGAGTGTGTGCAGTGTGCTGTGAGTGTATGCAGTGTGCTGTGAGTGTATGCAGTGTGTTGTGAGTTTGTGCAGTGTGCTGTGAGGGTGTGCAGTATGCTGTGAGGGTGTGCAGTGTGCTGTGAGTGTGTGCTGTGAGTGTGTGCAGTGTGCTGTGAATGTATGCAGTGTGCTGTGAATGTATGCAGTGTGCTGTGAGTATATGCAGTGTGCTGTGAGTGTGTGCAGTGTGATGTGAGTGTGTGCAGTGTGCTGTGAGTGTATGCAGTGTGCTGTGAGTGTGTAGTGTGCTGTGAGTATGTGCAGTGTGCTGTGAGTATGTGCAGTGTGCTGTGAGTGTGTGCAGTGTGCTGTGAGTGTGCTGTGTGGGTGTGCAGTGTGCGGTGAGTGTGTGCAGTGTGCTGTGAATGTGTGCAGTTGGCTGTGAGTATGTGCAGTGTGCTGTGAGTGTGTGCAGTGTGCGGTGAGAGTGTGCAGTGTGCTGTGAGTGTGTGCAGTGTGGTGAGTGTATACAGTGTGCTGTGAGTATGTGCAGTGTGCTGTGAGTATGTGCAGTGTTCTGTGAGTATGCGCAGTGTGCTGTGAGTGTGTGCAGTGTGCTGTGAGTGTATGCAGTGTGCTGTGAGTGTATGCAGTGTGCTGTGAGGGTGCAGTGTGCTGTGAGTATGTGCAGTGTGCTGTGAGTATGTGCAGTGTGCTGTGAGGGTGTGCAGTGTGCTGTGAGTGTGTGCAGTGTGCTGTGAATGTATGCAGTGTGCTGTGAGTGTGCAGTGTGCTGTGAGTGTATGCAGTGTGCTGTGAGGGTGTGCAGTGTGCTGTGAGGGTGTGCAGTGTGCTGTGAGGGTGTGCAGTGTGCTGTGAGTGTGTGCAGTGTGCTGTGAATGTGTGCAGTGTGCTGTGAGTATGTGCAGTGTGCTGTGAGTGTGTGCAGTGTGCTGTGAGTGTGTGCAGTGTGCTGTGAGTGTGTGCAGTGTGCTGTGAGTGTGTGCAGTGTGCTATGAGTGTGTGCAGTGTGCTGTGAGGGTGTGTAGTGTGCTGTGAGTGTGTGCAGTGTGGTGAGTGTATGCAGTGTGCTGTGAGTATGTGCAGTGTGCTGTGACTATGTGCAGTGTTCTGTGAGTGTGTGCAGTGTGCTGTGAGTGTATGCAGTGTGCTGTGAGTGTGCAGTGTGCTGTGAGTATGTGCAGTGTGCTGTGAGTATGTGCAGTGTTCTGTGAGTGTGTGCAGTGTGCTGTGAGTGTATGCAGTGTGCTGTGAGTGTGCAGTGTGCTGTGAGTATGTGCAGTGTGCTGTGCGGGTGTGCAGTGTGCTGTGATTGTGTGCAGTGTGCTGTGAATGTATGCAGTGTGCTGTGAGTGTGTCCAGTGTGCTGTGAATGTATGCAGTGTGCTGTGAGTGTATGCAGTGTGCTGTGAGGGTGTGCAGTATGCTGTGAGGGTGTGCAGTGTGCTGTGAGTTTGTGCTGTGAGTGTGTGCAGTGTGCTGTGAATATATGCAGTGTGCTGTGAGTATATGCAGTGTGCTGTGAGTGTGTGCATTGTGCTATGAGTGTGTGCAGTGTGCTGTGAGTGTATGCAGTGTGCTGTGAGTGTGCAGTGTGCTGTGAGTATGTGCAGTGTGCTGTGAGGGTGTGCAGTGTGCTGTGAGTGTGTGCAGTGTGCTGTGAATGTGTGCAGTGGGCTGTGAGTATGTGCAGTGTGCTGTGAGTGTGTGCAGTGTGCGGTGAGTGTGTGAAGTGTGCTGTGAGAGTGTGCAGTGTGCTGTGAGTGTGTGCAGTGTGGTGAGTGTATGCAGTGTGCTGTGAGTATGTGCAGTGTGCTGTGAGTATGTGCAGTGTTCTGTGAGTATGCGCAGTGTGCTGTGAGTGTGTGCAGTGTGCTGTGAGTGTGTGCAGTGTGCTGTGAGTGTATGCAGTGTGCTGTGAGTATGTGCAGTGTGCTGTGAGTATGTGCAGTGTGCTGTGAGGGTGTGCAGTGTGCTGTGAGGGTGTGCAGTGTGCTGTGAATGTATGCAGTGTGCTGTGAGTGTGCAGTGTGCTGTGAGTGTATGCAGTGTGCTGTGAGGGTGTGCAGTGTGCTGTGAGGGTGTGCAGTGTGCTGTGAGTGTGTGCAGTGTGCTGTGAATGTGTGCAGTGTGCTGTGAATATGTGCAGTGTGCTGTAAGTATGTGCAGTGTGCTGTGAGTGTGTGCAGTGTGCTGTGAGTGTGTGCAGTGTGCTGTGAGTGTGTGCAGTGTGCTGTGAGTGTGTGCAGTGTGCTGTGAGGGTGTGTAGTGTGCTGTGAGTGTGTGCTGTGAATGTGTGCAGTGTGCTGTGAGGGTGTGCAGTGTGCTGTGAGTATGTGCAGTGTGCTGTGAGTGTGTGCAGTGTGCTGTGAGTGTGTGCTGTGAGTGTGTGCAGTGTGCTGTGAGTGTGTGCAGTGTGCTGTGAATGTGTGCAGTGTGCTGTGAGTGTTTTTTTTATTTTAATTCGGGGTCCACGCTCAAACCGCGTTATCTGCGGATCAACGTTATAGCGGATCGCGCTATAACGGGGTTGAGCTGTACTACATATTAATCCTAAACATTATATACTAAAACCATTCTATATTATAATATAACATTTCAAATATTATACTCGATAACATACAATTCCTCTATAAACAATCTGTTCAGAACAGAAAAAAACCTTTAACCTACTGTCTTGAGTAACTTGTAATTTAAAAAAAATGGAGCTTCTCTCTCAGCCCGTTGCAGACTAAAATTTTTATGGCAAATACACAACCAACCAACTTTACAAAAATAACAAAAAACACATATCTTATCCTAATAATAAAAAACACAATAGTTTGATCCTGTAAACTAAATTAATAAACATTTCCTTCTCTTATTCTGGAATGCAGCTGCACATTCTTTAAACTGTAGGTGGTGTGGTTATCTAGACTTGAGCAGAGGGAAAAGAAGAAAAAAAATCTCATGGTTTCAAAATCTCACTCGTGTGGCCAATATGAATGAACTTTTAAAATTCTACCATTAACTGGGCTGATTATAAAAATAGTAAAGATCAAATAATCTTTCCCGCTTATGTTTTTTTTTTTTTTCCCTCCTGCTTCCTTCCACAGATTCCCAAACTCTCCTTTGTCCAGTATTGATCACTTTACATTGTAATGAATGGGTGTACACCTTTTTCTTTTCTTTTTCTTTTAATTTAAACTTTATCGCGAGCTATTAATAACATTCTTATTTTTGTGAACACTTGCAAGTTCCTGGAAAGTAATTTTATATTCATATAATAAACCAGTATCCTCATTATTTAACTTTCACACAGAATTTACCCAAATACAATTAATTAGCACATTCAGCTTTGTTCAGATTACAGTTCTTGAAGGGCATGACAATGAATTGTCAGCTCCTAGACTGCTTTCTGTATCAAAATCTGAATCAGCCACTTATTATTGTGGGGAAAAGGAAAAATATTACCACAGACACACAAGAATCACTAAAACAAACAATCAACCCTTTATCATATTTATACTTGAGAATCTAATAAACTTTTTAAGGAAAAACTGATTTTCCCAACTATTGAACCTGTACAGTACCTAGGCGTGTTCACCGTCAGATTTGACTATCCTGGATTCTTTTAGGCAAAAAACTCTGTTGAGAACAATGAGTGCACCGATAGACTGTGACATTATTAGAAATTTGGGTTGCTTATCTTAACTTTAGATTGGGAAAATTGTAATTCTTACTTATTTACTCTATACCTTTTTCTAGCCAATGTCTGCATCTCTTTTAGAGGATTTGCAATTTCTGACAAAATATCCTGACTTTCTAACACTTACTACACTTATAACACTTTCTTTTCCTTCTTTGATCCTTATCCTATGATCTATTCTGAGCCTCAGTTTTATCTTGTGCTACTACCTTGTCTCTCTTTGCTTAAAACTCTTTCCTACCATTCTTGGATCAGATTTTCTTTTGTCTAACTTTATTACTCTAAAAATTAACTTTTTAAAACTTTGCATGACACCAAAAGACCACATTAAACAGTATTGCATTGTTTACCTACATTCTTTCTGAGAAAAAACTAAATACCATTTGATTCTTATTCCTTCAAAAATTAATTTAATAAGAATATACTTTTTTATTCTTATTCTTGTACCTAATCTGAAAACTTTTATAATCTACATTAATTACTTTAAAACGAATTGAAAACAATTTTAGAATTCTATTGTAGCAATAGCAACATGTTAATTTGCATAGCTGTAAGCTGTTCAAATTCCTGTGTAACATTCAATGAAAATTGAATCATTTTCCTTACAATTAATATAATTTAGAATTAATTTTTGTTCCTTTTTTCTTTCATTTTTTTCTTTCCGGCACCCTCCTTTTCCTTAACAGAATGATCTTGAGCCATTTTAACTTTTCTCATAGGACTTTTCTCACTCAGAGAATTGATTTCACACAGTATTTTTTCCTTTTTTTTTTCTTCTCACAAAGAATCACAAAGTATATCTCACTCAGAGAATTGTTATAACCACTACAGATTTACGTTACCTCACACAGTATCACACAGTATCAATTGATTATCACATAAAATTATATCAATTTTATTTTTTTAAATTTAAAATGTAAAAAAAAAAATTCAACTTATTTATTTATTTAAATAACCTACTCATTATCGAAATTCCGTCACCCAGACTAAACTTCAGAGATTTCATAGCCTCATGAAACACCCAACTCTCTAAACGAAAGGCCCGAATAGATGCCTTACCTTGTTCATAGAGTGGAGTGTCTCAATGAGAACCATTCGTCTCCTTTGGTCCAAATGTCTGAGATTTTGGAATTCCCGTCCTCATCGCCAAACTGTCAATATTCCAAATTGACAAACGGGGTTCAGTTGATAATAAGTAGTTTATTGTACATGTATGATCATACTCATTCAAATGTCTACAAGACTCTCTCTCTGCCAGGGAGTGTCCAGGCAGCAACCTTTATATATTTTTGGTTCATTTGTCTAAAACTGTTACTAGGCAGATTATACTAACCACTCCTTAATTCTTAAACCAAGCATATTACAGCTCATTAAACCTGGTTAGAACTGGCCTCAAACAGCTATGAATAGGTACCTGGTACACACTATCACAATGTCAGGAATCGGCGTTCTCCTCGCTTCCCACACAAAGCACCACCTCTCCGCAGGGAGCCCCTGGACCCACAAAACAATCCTGCCTTACCGTCCTCCACGGCTCCTCGCCCCTGCCGCCGTCGCGGGATCACTCCCCTCGGCGAATCCTCTGCTCAGCGCCGGGCGCGCCCACGCCCTCCTGCACGCACACCTACACGCACGCCAGCCTCAGACGTTATGTGCATGCATTCCCAGCTTACAGAGCACACGCCTAACAGAGCACTTTTAACCACTGCTCCTGCAGTGAGGCGTCGCCCCCAAGCATCACACAGTTCCATGCAAATCAATGATTACACTCAGCTGGGCTGTAACACCTCCCTCCTATCAGGGAGGACTCCTTGCAGTCCTCCAGGCCTGCCCCCTTTTCCCATTGGCCTGCCCAGCTTTATTATGCCTGTGCTTCCCATCACTCGTCGCTCGACATAGTTCTGTATGGAAGCATTTGATTACTCTCTCAGTGACTCCTCAGGTATTGACGCGGATTGGACGACTACCCCCTCTGGCTCTCGACTTCGGCTCTACTTGGACTTCATGACTTCTGGCATCCCTGTAACACGGCTTATACCTTCGATCATCCACAACTCTCCTATCCCTGATCTTGGCAACGGCAATATATACTCCTCCTCTACTACCGGTACCGGCAAGTATTGTCTTCATTACTATACCTGGCCTGGCAACACTAACACCACACTCCGGACGCGCTCCCTTTGCTGCGGGTGTGTGTATCCCTACGTCCCACCTCAGCACAGGAGACGGGTCTGGTCTTGCGGGCAGCACCGGCGTAACATTATGTCGAGCCCACAAGACGCAGACCAGACCGAACTTCAACAGTTTCTCTCTAATCTGCTTCAGCATAACCAGGCCATGGCGGATCAAATTGTGACACTTACACGCCAGGTCGCAGTACTCTCAGATAGGGTACCGACCGCGACCCCGCCAGATGTAAGCTCCCACTCCGCAAGCGCAGTTAGCAGCTCAGATGTAAGGATTCCTCCCCCCAAGCCTTATGCAGGTGAACCGCAAGATTGTAGGGGTTTCCTAAACCAGTGTGAGGTGCAGTTTGAAATGGCCCCCCATCTCTACAATACTGATCGCAAGAAGATAGCCTACATTTATAACCTCCTCACTGGCAGCGCCCTGGCTTGGGCTTCCCCGGTTTGGGAGTGACGTTCTGACCTTACCCAAGATTACCCGGCATTTAAAGCCGAGTTTCAACAAGTATTCGATTCTTCCACTCGTCGGGAGATGGCATCTGTTTCTCTCCTCCAGATCACTCAGGGACGGCGAATGGTGACGCAGTATGCTGTGGAATTCCGGACTCTAGCAGCCGAGACTAACTGGGGACAAGAGGCTCTCGTCTCCGTGTTCTGGCAAGGCCTGGCAGATCCCATCAAGGATGAACACTCTCACCAATCCAGGCCGGATCAATTGGAGGTCCTCATTGATTTGACTGTCCGAGTGGATCATCGTATCCAGGTACGCCGCTCAGAGCGTCAGCGCACTCGCGTCCATAACTTTCAAGTTCCGTTCTCCAGTACTCCCAGCAACACTCCTGCACTGGAGTTGCCAGAGCCAATGCAATTGGGGGTACAACGCATCCGCACACCGATACGGCAGTTCCGCCACGCCGGGGGATTGTGTTTCTACTGCGGATCCATGGAACATCTGCTTCGGGAGTGTCTACTGTGTCCGGGACGGGAACACCCAGTGAGTACAGAGGGGCTCTCTCTGGGTGTAATGTCTCCACGTCCCCTTTCTAAAGGTGAACTCCCTAAGAAACTTACATTTCCAGTCTCCCTTTCAGGCGATAAGTTCAAGACTTCTACCGCCGCTTTCATTGACTCAGGAGCTGGAGGAAACTTTGTGGATCTTGAATTCGCCAGGTTAAACCGCATACCACTCGTGAGAAAGAAGGTTCCCATCGCACTCGTCGGTATCGATGGACGTCCTCTTACCCCGGCCCACATCTCCTTAGAGACGGCTCCCTTGCTTCTGTCCTCACATCTGCACAAGGAGATCTTAGTTCTCGATGCCATTCACGCTCCTGGGATACCCATCACCCTTGGTCTTCCTTGGCTACAGCTTAACAATCCTCTCATTGACTGGACTTCCTCTGCCCCCATTTCCTGGAGGCCGAGGTCAGACGAGACTCATCAACTGCTGGCCAATACCTCTGTTCCCGAAGTTATTCTACCTTCCGTTTACCATCAATTCCGGGATGTTTTCAATAAGGTACAGTCAGACCTCTTGCCGCCACACAGGGCTTACGATTGTCCGATCGATCTAGTTCCAGGTTACTCCCTACCCAAGTCCAAGACCTACCCCTTGTCGTTACCAGAATCTCACGCTATGGATGAATATATCCAGGAGACTCTCAAGAAAGGCTTTATTCGTCACTCCAATTCCCCAGCAGTGGCTGGGTTTTTCTTCATCAAGAAAAAGGACGGGTCGTTGAGGCCTTGCATCGACTACAGGGGTTTAAACCACATCACTATTAAAAATCGTTACCCCCTTCCCCTTATTACCGAACTGTTCGATAAATTACAGGGGGCCAAGATTTTTTCCAAGTTGGATCTACGTGGTGCCTATAACCTGGTGCGCATCAGGAAGGGGGATGAATGGAAGACGGCCTTCAACACGCGTAGTGGACACTACGAATATCTAGTAATGCCTTTCGGCTTAGGTAATGCTCCTGCTGTCTTCCAGGATTTCATAAACGACGTCTTTCGTAAGGTACTCAATATTTTTGTTATTGTATACTTGGATGATATCCTGATTTTTTCCAAAGATCTCCAGGACTATATACACCACACCTCCTATGTCTTTTCCCATCTCCGTGAACACCATTTGTACGCCAAACTGGAGAAGTGCACCTTTCATACGACCTCTACTCCGTTCCTGGGGTATATCATTTCCGATGAGGAGTTTATGATGGACTCCGGTAAACTTCAAGCAGTCACTGAATGGCCAAGACCCAACTCTCTCAAAGCCATACAATGTTTTTTAGGGTTCGCTAATTACTATCGTAAGTTTATACGGAGTTTTTCCACCATTGTGGCACCCCTCATTGTGCTCACCAAAAAAGGAGCTGATCCTTCTGCTTGGTCAACCGAGGCTATCTCCGCCTTCGAGACACTCAAGGAAGCCTTTATATCCGCACCTATTCTCTGTCATCCCAACATCGAACTTCCCTTCGTCCTGGAGGTCGACGCTTCTGATTGCGGCGCTGGTGCCGTTCTTTCCCAGAGACCCACGCCCCAAGATAAGTTACATCCCTGTGCATATTTTTCCAAGAAATTCTCGTCTGCCGAGAGGAACTATGACGTGGGTAACAGAGATCTTCTGGCCGTGAAGATGGCTCTTCAAGAGTGGAGACACCTGCTGGAGGGGTCAAAAGAGCCGTTTACTATTCTCACGGAGCACAAGAACCTTCTTTACATAGAGAACGCTCGACGCCTTGGTCCACGACAGGCTCGTTGGGCTCTTTTTTTTTCTCGATTCGATTTTCACCTGTCCTATATTCCCGGGACCAAGAACGTAAAGGCAGACGCACTCTCCCGTATACATTCTTCTGAAGAGAGGCCAGAGGAATCGTTGGAGACTATGCTTCCACATGAGAGGATTCTCGCCACGTCTACTTTCAAGAATCTTGACAAGATTTTGCACTCCCAGAGATGCATTCCCAAGGACTTGGTCGTTCCCGACAACAAACTCTTTGTACCATCCAAATTTGTTCCAGAGGTCCTGTCTTGGGGTCACTCCTCTAAATCTGCAGGTCATCCAGGTTTTAAGAAGACTACTGATCTCATTCATCGGAATTTCTGGTGGCCAAGGATGTCTCAAGATATTCTGGAGTTTACCCGCGCATGCCCCACGTGCGCTCAAAGCAAGACTCTCCGTCAAAAGCCTCAGGGTTTTCTGTTACCCCTTCCAGTTCCCGACCGCCCCTGGTCCCACATTTCTATGGACTTCATCGTGGAATTGCCCAGGTCCAGAGGAATGAACACTATCTTGGTGGTCGTGGACAGGTTCTCGAAGATGTCCCATTTCATTCCACTTAAAGGATTACCCACCTCCCCCGCCCTTGCTGATATCTTTACGGAGCAGATTTTCTGGATTCATGGGATCCCTTCGTCCATTGTGTCTGACAGAGGTTCTCAGTTCGTATCCAAATTTTGGAGAGCTTTCACGAAGAGATTGGGCATCTCTTCTTCCTTCTCTTCCGCCTATCATCCTCAGTCCAATGGACAAACAGATAGAATCAATCAATCCCTGGAGATGTACCTGAGATGTTTTATATCCGATTTCCAGGATGATTGGGCTCAACTCCTCTCTTGGGCAGAGTATGCCGTCAATTCTGCAAAAAACGAGTCCACCCGGGAGTCACCCTTCTTTATAAATTATGGGTTCCACCCTCCCTGTCTTCCCATCCCCAACATTTCTTCTGGAGTACCAGCTGTAGATGAACGCATTTCTTCCCTCCAAACAGCATGGTCCAGGATTCAGTCTACCCTTCTCAACTCCTCCCGCAGATTGAAATTACAGGCCGATCGTCGTCGTCGTTCGGCGCCCAGTTACAAACCAGGGGATTTGGTATGGCTCTCCTCTAGGAATATCCACCTCAAGGTACCATCTCCTAAACTGGCACCTAAGTTCCTGGGACCCTTCCCTATTTGTGAACAAATCAATCCTGTGGCATTCCGGCTCCAACTACCACCCAGTATGAAGATTCCCAATGTCTTTCATGTGTCTCTCTTAAAACCATTTATCTCCAGTCACTTCTTTCCGGATCAGACTCGTAAACCGGATCCCATTACGGTACAAAATAACGAGGAATACAAAGTTCACTCTCTTTTGGATTCTCGCCTATCCAGGGGTCAGCTCCAGTTCTTGGTGCAGTGGAAGGGCTTTGGCCCTGAAGAGAGATCCTGGGTACCTTCAAAGGACATTCATGCCCCGGCCCTTCTTAAGTCCTTCAGGAAGAAGTTTCCAGAGAAACCGTTCTTGGACCGTCCTGAGGCTGTTCCTGAAGAGGGGGGTACTGTCAGGAATCGGCGTTCTCCTCGCTTCCCACACAAAGCACCCCCTCTCCGCAGGGAGCCCCTGGACCCACAAAACAATCCTGCCTTACCGTCCTCCACGGCTCCTCGCCCCTGCCGCCGTCGCGGGATCACTCCCCTTGGCGATTCCTCTGCTCAGCACCGGGCGCGCCCACGCCCTCCTGCACGCACACCTACACGCACGCCAGCCTCAGACGTTATGTGCATGCATTCCCAGCTTACAGAGCACACGCCTAACAGAGCACTTTTAACCACTGCTCCTGCAGTGAGGCGTCGCCCCCAAGCATCACACAGTTCCATGCAAATCAATGATTACACTCAGCTGGGCTGTAACACCTCCCTCCTATCAGGGAGGACTCCTTGCAGTCCTCCAGGCCTGCCCCCTTTTCCCATTGGCCTGCCCAGCTTTATTATGCTTGTGCTTCCCATCACTCGTCGCTCGACATAGTTCTGTATGGAAGCATTTGACTACTCTCTCAGTGACTCCTCAGGTATTGACGCGGATTGGACGACTACCCCCTCTGGCTCTCGACTTCGGCTCTACTTGGACTTCGTGACTTCTGGCATCCCTGTAACACGGCTTATACCTTCGATCATCCGCAACTCTCCTATCTCTGATCTTGGCAACGGCAATAACTGCTCCTCCTCTACTACCGGTACCGGCAAGTATTGTCTTCATTACTATACCTGGCCTGGCAACACTAACACCACACTCCAGACGCGCTCCCTTTGCTGCGGGTGCGTGTATCCCTACGTCCCACCTCAGCACAGGGGTCGGGCCTGGTCTGCGGGCAGCACCGGCGTAACACACAAGAATGTGGGCGTTACTTTAGGCACAGTCGTAAATCTACTCAGAAACGAAATTCTCATTCACACCAGACACATTCTTACTCACAAAATGGATACTAGACATAACTGACTTTACCAAATGGAAACTGAACATCACTTTCAATCCTTCTCCAGAGACCCCCCCAGTCCATTTCAATAATATATCAACAGTATCTTCATTTTAGCAATATTATTTCGTCAATTGTCATCCTCCCTGCATTTTCTTCCCCCCTAAAGTTTCTCTTCCCCCACTTATGGATTTCTCTTCGTGCTTTATTTTCTCAGTGTTTCTCTCTTCCTTTCTGTCTTCTTCACTTTCAGGTCTGTTTTTCTCCCCCATATTTAAGCTTTCCCTCACCATTCTATCGGGTTGCAGCTTCACACATGAGCTGCTCTCCTCGAGGCCCCGCACACTGTCCCACCCACCTACAGAGGCTTTCCCCTCTGCTTCCTGCTGCCTCTCAGTGACTGCTGAAGGAAAATAATGTGTGTAGACAGGGGAAACGGCTGCCCCGTAAGAGCGAGGGTGCTGTGAGGGAGAAGGCGCCGCAGCGCACCAGAGTTGTGGATGGGGGGCGGGGGGGAGGGGGCGGGATTTGAGCACACCTTGACCAATCAGGGGGTAGGAATTTGAACTTTAGGCATGCAACAGCTCAAAATTGCAGGGTAAAAGGCTTAATGAACCAGGTTGCCATGACGGCTCACCCGCGGCCAAAATGCACTCGCCCCAGGCTAATGGGTGAGTGCTTTTCTCGAACCCTGTATGTATATATATACAGTGGTGTGAAAAAGAAAGTACACCCACCCTGAATTCTATGTTTTTACATATCAGGACATAATAACAATCATCTGTTCCTTAGCAGGTCTTAAAATGAGTTAAATACAACCTCAGATGAACAACACATGACATATTACACCGTGTCATGATTTATTTAACAAAAATAAAGCCAAAATGGAGAAGCCATGTGTGAAAAACTAAGTATACATAAATACAGTTTTTTGGACGGTACTGCTGAGTGCTGTCTTTGTTTTTTACCATCATCACTGGCGGTAAAGTATTCACTACTTATCTTTATGGACATAGCACCGGACTTATATCTGCTGTTTATGGAGTGCCAGTGATCGCCTTTTCCTATATATATATATATATATATATATATACAGTGCTTGACAAATCACCCAAAAATCTACTCGCCGAACCAAAAAATCTACTCGCCACCTAATCCCGCCCCCAGTCCCGCCCCCAGTCCCGCCCCCAACCCCGCCCCTAGTACCGCCCCCGCTTTAAAAAAAATACATAAATAAAATAAATTGAGTAAATTCCTAGTAAGAACATTCGTTTTTGACATAAGTTTATTTATTGTATTACATTATACTACAATTAGTCCTTGTTACGTGTGTGTGTGTGTGACTAGTTTCCTGTACCCCTTAACCATTGTCTGGACGCCCCCGCTTCACAATATTTAAAGCAGCAATCCCACCTGGGATCTTACCTGATCCGCAGTCCCTCAATGTCCAGGTACCCTCATTCCCGCAATGTTATACATTGGAGGGGATGTGTTCCCTACCTGTCTTCTGGGTTAGGGGGGATTCCGATGTCTCCCGTGTGAAGCTTGAGTCAGATCTGGAAGAAAGCAGTATGTTATTTCGGTGTAGTATAAGATTTATAGGGTAAATAAAATATCCAGGTCCAGAGTGTGAGACAGAGAGAGTGTGGGTGAGAGACAGAGAGTGAGAGAGAGACAGACAGGGGAGAGACAGAGAGAGACAGAGAGGGGAGAGCGACAGAGACAGAGAGGGGAGAGCGACAGAGACAGAGAGGGGAGAGCGACAGAGACAGAGAGGGGAGAGCGACAGAGACAGAGAGGGGAGAGCGACAGAGACAGAGAGGGGAGAGCGACAGAGACAGAGAGGGGAGAGCGACAGAGACAGAGAGGGGAGAGCGACAGAGACAGAGAGGGGAGAGCGACAGAGACAGAGAGGGGAGAGCGACAGAGACAGAGAGGGGAGAGAGACAGAGACAGAGAGGGGAGAGAGACAGAGAGGGGAGAGAGACAGAGAGGGGAGAGAGACAGAGAGGGGAGAGAGACAGAGAGGGGAGAGAGACAGAGAGGGGAGAGAGACAGAGAGAGGGGGAGAGAGACGGGGAGAGACAGAGAGAGGGGGAGAGACAGAGAGAGGGGGAGAGACAGAGAGGGGGGGAGAGACAGAGAGGGGGGGGGAAACAGAGAGGGGGAAGAGACAGAGAGGAGAGAGACGGGGGGTAACTGATTGACTGGGGGGGGGGGGTGTAACTGACTGGGTGGGAGGTGGGATAACTGACTGGGTGGGAGGTGGGATAACTGACTGGGTGGGGGGTGGGATAACTGACTGGGTGACTGGGTGGGGGGGTGGTTACTTTAACTGACTGGGTGACTGGGTGGGGGGTTGGGATAACTGACTGGGTGACTGGGTGGGGGGGTGGGATAACTGACTGGGTGGGAGGGTGGGATAACTGACTGGGTGACTGGGTGGGGGGTGGGATAACTGACTGGGTGATTGGGTGGGGGGGTGGGATAACTGACTGGGTGGGGGGGTGGGGGGGTGGGATAACTGACTGGGTGACTTATAACTGACTGGGTGACTGGGTGGGGGGGTGGGATAACTGACTGGGTGGGGGGGTGGGATAACTGACTGGGTGACTGGGTGGGGGGGTGGGATAACTGACTGGGTGACTGGGTGGGGGGGTGGGATAACTGACTGGGTGACTGGGTGGGGGGGTGGGATAACTGACTGGGTGGAAGGGTGGGATAACTGACTGGGTGACTGGGTGGGGGGTGGGATAACTGACTGGGTGGGGTGACTGACTGGGGTGGGTGACTTGGTGGGTGGGGGGGTGACTGACTGGGTGGGGGGGTGGGGGGTGGGGGGGTGACTGACTGGGTGGGTGGGTGGGGGGGTGGGTGACTGACTGGGTGGGTGGTTGGGGGGGGGGGTGACTGGGTGGGTGGGGGGGTGACTGACTGGGTGGTTACCTCTGGTGTCCTGCACACACACATTCTCTCTCTCCTATACACACACACACACACACACACACACTCTCAATCTCTCTCTCTCATACACACACACACACACACACTCTCTCTCTCTCTCTCTCAATCTCTCCCATACACACAGAAACACTCAATCTCACTCTCATACCCACACACACACACACGGGAAGGGACGTGCGCGGAGGGGAGAGAGGAGAAACACCCTGCTACTTCCTGCCGCCCGGGGCGGGAGCACCGAGGGGAGAGAAACACCGACTACTGCAACATCCTCAGACCCGCGCGGGCAGCGGTAGCATCGGAGGGAGGGGGGGAGAGAGAAACACCCTGACTACTGCAACATCCTCAGACCCGCGCGGGCAGCGGTAGCACCGGAGGGAGGGGGGGGGGGAGAGAGAAACACCCTGCAACATCCTCAGACCCGCGCGGGCAGCGGTAGCACCGGAGGGAGGGGGCGGGGAGAGAGAAACACCCTGACTACTTCAACATCCTCAGACCCGCGCGGGCAGCGGTAGCACCGGAGGGAGGGGGGGGGGGAGAGAGAAACACCCTGACTACTGCAACATCCTCAGACCCGTGCGGGCAGCGGTAGCACCGGAGGGAGGGGGGGGGAGAGAGAAGCACCCTGACTACTTCAACATCCTCAGACCCGCGCGGGCAGCGGTAGCACCGGAGGGAGGGGGGGGGGAGAGAGAAGCACCCTGACTACTTCAACATCCTCAGACCCACGCGGGCAGCGGTAGCACCGGAGGGAGGGGGGGGGGGAGAGAGAAACACCCTGACTACTGCAACATCCTCAGACCCGTGCGGGCAGCGGTAGCACCGGAGGGAGGGGGGGGAGAGAGAAACACCCTGACTACTGCAACATCCTCAGACCCGCGCGGGCAGCGGTAGCACCGGAGGGAGGGGGGGGGGAGAGAGAAGCACCCTGACTACTTCAACATCCTCAGACCCACGCGGGCAGCGGTAGCACCGGAGGGAGGGGGGGGGAGAGAGAAACACCCTGACTACTGCAACATCCTCAGACCCGCGCGGGCAGCGGTAGCACCGGAGGGAGGGGGGGAGGAGAGACACCGGCTACTGTAACACCCTTAGACCCGCGCGGGCAGCGGTAGCACCGGAGGGAGGGGGGGGAGAGAGAAACACCCTGACTACTGCAACATCCTCAGACCCGCGCGGGCAGCGGTAGCACCGGAGGGAGGGGGGGGGAGAGAGAAACACCCTGACTACTGCAACATCCTCAGACCCGCACGGGCAGCGGTAGCACCGGAGGGAGGGGGGGGAGAGAGAAACACCCTGACTACTGCAACATCCTCAGACCCGCGCGGGCAGCGGTAGCACCGGAGGGAGGGGGGGGGGAGGAGAGAGAAACACCCCGGCTACTACAGTATGTTACGTCTCGCGCGGGCAGCGGGAGCACCGGAGAGAGGGGGGAAGATGTATCAATGTATATATAAATATTTAAAGTGTATTTACCCCACCTCAAGCATGTGTCCAAACTCCTCCATGACCGGATCAGTGCAGGAGCTGACACAATTATACAAGAGGATACTATGGAGGAGGAGGAAACACGCACTAGGAGACACGCACGAGGAGGCACGCACTCCCCCCGCCCCCCCCATATTACTTACCCATGCAGAAAGGGCGGTTTGAAGTCCTGGCAAATCCATCCCGCGTCACAGCCAATCAGCTCCGATTTTTTTTTTTTTTTTTCCGAGCAGGGGATTTTTTTTTTTACACAGCAGGGGAAAGGTTACTGGCCACGAGCCAATATCCGATCGCAGCTGGCGAGTTGGCGACCGGGTTTGTCGAGCACTGTATATATATATATATATATATAGCAACTGTAAATATTACTGTATGTTCATTTGCATGTCTTAGACAGGTCTGCAACCCTGTCTTTCCCCATTGTCACCCAGCATACAGCGCTTCCACTGCAGCAAGGGATTCTGGGAAATGACATGCAAATGAGCACTCAGTGCCACCTTTTGTCTCAAGCTCGTATTACACAAGCCAATCCTCAAGCCACTGCATGCTGTTTTAAACACAGCTTTTAAACAGAGGCTGGGATGAGATGCATATGTAGAGGTATCAGTAGCGTGTTAGCCGAGCTTCAATAATCAAAAAATAAATAGATGATACCGTTCTGTGGCTAACGAAATGCTTTTACAGTATACATATACATATTTATATTTGTCTCCCCCTTCCACAAGTTCTCTAAATTGTAGGTTCTAGACTTCACTGGTACCAAGAGACAGAAAATGGAGCTCTGCGCTCACAAGATTTCACTTCTGACAACTAATTGCAGTAAAGTATAAGTACAATAAACCTAATAATCAATCAAAGCCTAACTGCATAAATGTACCATGTGAAAGTGGACTAGTATATAAACATCCCCGTGCTCAAGAGAAATGGATTAGATGATGTTACCCAAGCTGCACTTCCTTCTACATGATTTATCTAAACTCAGAAGACTTGTGCAAATAAAACTGAGGTCCCATCATTGTACATTTCTTATATAAACATCATAATCTAATACATGGGTGCACAAACTTTTCCCTCTGCACACGCCTGCCTGCTCTCCCCCCTGCTCGCAATGCTCGGCGTCAAATGATGCTGCGGGGTCATGCGACGTCATGTTGCCATGGCAATGCGACGTCATGTGACCCAGCAACGTCATTTGACGCCGGGTTGCTATTGCAATGCGTCGCCCAAAGCCAAAGAAAGGGAATTTACTGAGGCCTCGCTTGGTCCCACACCTTTTAATTAAAATGCCTTCGGGGAAGCGCGGGGCCTCTAACTGCCGCCCCCCCGCCCCCACAGAAAATCTCACGCCCCCCCCCCTGGTTTGTGCACCCCTGATCTAATGTTTAAAAAATATAATTGGATCACCTTGTATTTTTTTAGTTTATCATACATAGTTTTGTTGCAGCTATTTGTTATGTAATCAAACCTACACTGCGATAATAGTGCTAAAGGGGAAGATGCCTCATCATTATCTGGGCAGAACCATCACAGACTTGGGAATGTCTGGGTGACACAACAAAGGATTACACGTTCCATAGCCTAATTGACATACAATATTGTTCAGTAAAGTTGTGGTTACAAGACATGACCACACCCTATACAAAACCTCCTTACCTCCCCACATACATCTGTTCTTTTTCTTACTTTTTCTTATAATGTACAGTATGTCTCACTGCACTTTACCGTACAGTGGTTTTGAATCTAGGTTCCCTGCTATGTAATCATAATATTATACTCTTGTTAACCTTAATATTAAATCCTTAACCTAAATTAGTTCTACATAGATTGTGTTACCCTGAGTAGTATGCTTTTTCCCCCATCACAACCTGTACCGTATACAGTATATAACCGACAGAGTGGGACATGTTTTAAAATTCATAAAAATGAGTAGCACAGCAGCTTGGGATTGTGTAAAGAATTGTGTAATTTATTATAACCAACATTTTGGTCCACATTATGGAGCTCAATCAAATCTAACACACACTAGCTCAAAAAAGCTTTGAACCCCTCTCTGGAAGTAACCTAAACTAAAATATTCAACAAGATGAACAGCATACTCAAATATAACAAATAGAGAGCCTACTAAGAAATAAGGAAGCTACAGAATAATAAAGAAATAAGGACACATAACTAAATGCTGTTAAGGGGTGTAAATTATATCCTGCTGATATCCTATTCAGTAACGCTGTGACACCACAACATTCCCATGTAACGACGCAATGGTGACAAATATTGCTCGATCGCACCGGCACCCAACGCTATAAAAATTGTTTTTAGAACCAATTAAAAAAAATATATAATAATCATCACATAATACAGTCAATAAAAAGAAATGTATGTGTGCTAGAAAAGGTTATCTGGGTGACACCCTCACCCCAAGACGCCATAATGGTTTCACAATGACAGAGTGTCATGACTCCAAGACAACGTTATGTTCACGTATTAGTGAACAAACTTTAACCATGGGAACCTAAAAAGGCTTTTTCAGAAAAATAATAAAAACTGATATGTGAGTTAAGAACAACCAAACTTTAAAAAGAATAAAAGGAATTAAAAAATAAAGGACCACAAGTGCCTTGCTAAGGTAAACTATATACAGAAGGGACAGGAGTACCCAATCTTGTCTAAACGTAAGTGCAATAACCAAATAAACCCATTATTATCAAATGATTAACAAATACACAGAAAATCAGTGAATATTTAATTAACAGAAAATAAAATGACCAATTTAAGTCCCAAAACATTCCATTCTTATGCTTCACTCATGACCTCAGTCTGTGCCAGCAGCTACACAAACTTGTGTAAAAAATGTGCCATCAGAATAGGGGCAAACAGCAAATAAATACAGTATATGTAAAAAAAAAAAAACATGATATACCTGTACAAACTGAACTGTTACGAAAATAATTTAAAAAAAATCCAATCCAAGAAACAATGGTAGACTAATGGGACATGCTGCTTAGATCTGTCAAACTTTACACAAACACATTACAAAATTGATCATAAAAACAGGAATAGTCAAACATTAATTGGAGGAGCACTGTAAAACAATGAAACATACCTGCAATCATATTAGAGCTGTGTGAAATGAATTCCCTATTCTAGAAGGGGTGTGAACACTTAAAACCATCTTCTGCGTGGCAAAGCTTTTGCGATTTTTTAATTGAATAAATAAATGACCAATGGCTTCAATGATGATTTTTCATTTGCTTGTTTTTTTTAATCGAACAAAGAGATATCCTATTATGCATTTTGTCCCTTTATTCCACCTTTGTTTATTGGATGGAATATTTCCATTATTTTGCTCATACTGTAGTTCTGTTTCTATAGATCATGTTTTTCCATCTTAAATTTTTTTTATATTGTGATTGTAATTCTATTACTCATGATCATTGAAATTAATTATTAAGTATAGTTTTATATATATATTATTTTGCTGTAGTCTCATTTTATTTTTTATTTTGTACCTCAGTTTGTTTGCTGGTTGCCTCTATTTTAATGCCACATTGCTTACACAGACTGGAGTCATGCGTGACATAAGAATGGACTGTTTTGTTAATCTTTTTATTATTCTTTGATTTTCTGTTTATTATTTGTTTATAGTTTTTATAATATATTAGATTTATTTGCTTAATATACTTTTCTTTGGACAAGACTGGGTACTCTTTTTGTCCTTCACATATAATTTATTAGCAAACCTCTTTATTTTGTAAAGTTTTGGTGTTCTAGACAGGTGGGCGTGAGATTTCCTGGGGGTGGGGGGGCAGTACTTACAGAGGCCCCACACTCTTCCCCACAACATTTAAATAAAATGCCGGGGGAGCGCACGAGGCCTCTGTGTGCCTCTTACCTGCTCTTCGGTAGCGTCTGGCGACACGTCGCCATGATTTAATGGCACGGGGTCAAGTGGCAGTGTGTTGCCATGACAGCGCAAAGTCACATGACGTTGTAATATCAAATGACGCCGCTGATGCTAGAGAGAAGGTAAGGGGGTGCTTGCTGGGGGAGGAGAGAGCAGGCAGGGGGACGCAAAGAAAAAAGTTTGCGTACCCCTGGACTACATTTATATATTTATTTTATTATTTTTCTTATATAACCTTTTGATGTCACGATGTTACAATTTGTTTATTAATACGTGGAAGTCCTTTTGTCTTTGCGTTGCAATTGTCCGACGTGGAATCATTATGATGTCTTGGCGTAGGGGTGCTGTGACCCAAATGACCTTTTCTAGCAATTATCTACACCAAGTTTCTAATTATTAACTTTATTATGTGACGATTGTTATATTTTAAGATTTGATCATCAGGAATATTTTTTTCATGGTGCTGGTGTGATTGAGCAGTATGCCACGGATGTGTCATTACATCAGAGCATCGTGATGACACAGCATTACTGAGCTGTGAAGCAGCAGGATATTGTTTATGCTCCTTAATGAGATCTACTGATATGTCCTTATGTCTTTATTATAATTTTTTTTAAATGTATTTGCTAGGAGGGTCTATTTGTTATTTTTGAGTCTGCTGTTGGATACTTCCAGTTTTTAGGTCACTTCTGGGGAGGGATGTGATGGTGTTTAGAGTGTTTTTAAATGATTTTTGTGGTAACAGTGTATCTGTTAAACAATAGCTGAAGGTATACTGGCTCAACCTCAGTCATAATTAGGTAGTTGTACTAAGGGAAACTAATTAATTTGGTACAGAAACCTCAAAAAGAGGTGAAAATAATTATTTCATGCACACTATGCCTGTGGCCACTAATAGAACATTAAATCATAACTTTGAATTAATATATAAAATATATAATTCAAACCATAACAGACATCCTAATGCTTATTACAATTAAAATGGAATCAGAATCATGTTCATTCACCCCATAAGTATGTCAAATAAGAAAGAGGGAATTTGTTTTCGCTTAGCTGACAAGAGCTACTGTATTTTCAGCTAATCATTAACCCTGACTATATAGAGGGAGGACACCGGTATTTTGTAGCAAGATCGCAATGTTTCTATCCGTAAAATGGGATAGAATGAAACTTTGTTTCCACTTGTTTGAGCCTGATCTCTCTCTTTTGCCGAGACTCACAAATACAGCTGACAAAAACGTTATTAATATCCAGTCATTGATTACGTTTTATTCTGAGACAGTAAAAAAATATATTCTATAAAATGATAACTGTGTTCTCCACCATGACCCAAGAGGGACAGTCGCGTAGCGATAATACAATATAACAATTGCTACTTGTGGGAAGGTGATAAATGAACCCTCGTCCCTCTTGGTACCAGCCCCAGTTTTATATAATCTAGGATTATCACCTACAGCAAAGGGTGAACTAGTAGCATCTCTAAGATGTACAAAGTACTTATTACTTAAATAACTACAATATCAATAATTAAAACAGGAACACTCTAATAGGATGACCCTCAAGGGTCATCAGTCATCAGTAGTATACCTTATGGTCTCAATTTAGTGCCACACATCTTAAATGATGGGTGAAAACATTAACCCCTAATTCAGACCCTTTGGACTCAGAGTCTGGAGGGTAAAGATCCACTTGTATTTCCTTTGTAGTATTACGATGTCCCAGTCCCCTTTTCTTGGGTACAAAGTTAGATGGTCAATGCCAAAGAATTTCAAGGCTTCTATGTTCCTTTTATGCATGTCATTTGTGTCTAGCAATCAGTATTTTAAGTTTCTCCCTTGCTGAACACACAGATTCGAGGATTCTCAGTCTAAGCTGACAGCATGTTTAACCCATGTATCATTCACAAACTGCCATATAGAAAACAGCAATTGTCTGGCAGTTGATTACTTGGTGGATTTTATACTGTTTGGTGACTTTCCAGTGCGTGAAAAATGTGGTGGGGAATATAAGTGAAAGACCTTGCAACTGCTACATCTAAAGGACCCCTGAGGCTTATTTTGGATCATTTTGGGGTTCCACAAAGACTGTGGACAAGTATATTCTTTATGTTTTTTGATCTTCTGCTCACAAAGTTAGGTGTGGATTTTAATACATGTTTAAGGTCTTTATCCTCCTTTCGTATATGCCAATGTTTATTAAGGATGGTATTTATTTGCTCTTTCTAACTATTGTAGGTGCCCACATATCTTATTATCTTCTGTTCTGGGTGTGAGGTCACATTATAAGCGAGAAGTTCATTACATGGGGTTGATCTTGCTCTTGTATTGCCTTCTTAATACTGGCATTGCTATAGCCCTATTCTAGATACAGTATCTGGTTCTCATATTCTGAGCTTATTTTTCAAATTCAGCATCAGTCGAGCAGTTCCTACATATTCACAAGAACTGTCCAACTGATATATCTTGAATGAGTGACGTTGGTTGGGGGCTGTCAACCTGTGAAAGGCTTTTTGGCCACAGTGCTCTTACGATATGCAGTAGGGATGAGACTACCATATTTATCTCTAGAGATTGTGAGATCCAGAAAATTCAGTGTGTCTGTCTTTATCTCGTGCCAGTTTCATGACAAATTAATTATGGTTTACATAATGTAATCCTTTAGACCGTAAGAGGTGAGACTCTGCCCTCAGATCTACATTATGTGGGATACTAGTATATACAGTAGTGCCAGGGTTAATAAGAGTGTCTGACTATCGATGGTGACCCCATCTAATTTTTTAAGGATATCTTTCATATCCTGTAAGTATGAGGGTAGAGATACCACAAATAGTCTAAGGGTTTTATCAACATAGATACTGGCATGTTTAATTAAACGTGGAGATGGTTTGGGTGTACTTTAGGGAGGCTGTTAAACGTTGCTATTTTCAAAGTATTTACCATGATAAAATCATACTCATACATTGTTTAGTGATTACTCTATTCCTCAAACCTTTGTTCAATATTGTGATCAAGTTCCTCCTGAACCATATCTGTGGATGAGTGTCAAGAATCTTTAGCGAGATCTGAGAGCAGTCTCAAATTTTCCTGTAAATAGCCGTCTAATTTTAAGATTACCACATTAACCCCCTTGGTATAGGACTTGATGACAGTATTTGAATAATCTTGCAATTCTTTCAATGCTTTCTATCCATTGTGATTAACATTCTCTATCACCTTATACCAAGTCAATCTTTCAAGGTTCCTAGTGACCAGTTGGACAAATACATCAATGTTAGTGCTCACTTCAACTGGAGGGGTGAAGGTGGTTTTAGGTTTTAGATCAGTCAATGGACCTTCACCAGGAACCCTCTCATTGTCCTCCAATAGCGAACTCAAATCTTGCAGATACCTAGTATCTTTGTATTATAAATTCTCCATTGCCATATACCTTTTTTGTGTCAAATTTAGGAGTAATTTCCTCACAAACAGGTTAGTATTTTTCATCCCATTCAAATGTATTGACGTATGAGGTAAGAGAAAAGGAAAGCCATTTCTGAAGGAGATTCATGTGATGTTCATTCAAGATGAAATTATAAACATTGATTATGTGTCGCCGTGGGGATTTTCCCCCTATCTGTGAGAGGTTGTGCTACATCTAAAATTTTGTTAACCCCATGTATCCCTCTCTCAGATCGTCTATTCATTCCCTTCCTTGTCTTCCTTTTTTGTAGTGTAGCCATGTCTGGTTTGGCTACCAGTCTGACTCCCTGATATGCAAGCCCTGGTAACAGTGCAGGCAGTGTCAGGACCAATAATCCTGGGTTTTCCCCATAGCAAGTAGCTGCCTTGAGTGACAGGGGAGGAGGCGGGCTAAGGCCTGTGTTCTGCCCAATCTGGACTCAGACCTTTGACCTTCCCCCTCTGCATTTAAGGAGCTGCACACCTACATTTAATGAGTGTCTCTAACCCTGAGAAAGACAGATACGTAAACAGGGGTGTATCTAGCATTGGCACCCACTGTCCACTCCCCTTGGGGGAGTGAAGAGTGATACCTTTCCCCTGGCTCTATTAGGGAGTCAGGGAAGAATAAGAACTGCCTCTGGTGCCCTTGGCCAGGGGTGGATGTCCAGGGACCATCCTGTGGTTGGAGACCTATTTGACTGTGCTGAAGCAGATAACAGTTGTGTTGCTGTGTATGCAGAAAGGAATAAAGTGTTCCAGTTAACTACAGTATACTCCTGCCTGGTGTGCAATCTATCTGGGGGATTAGAATTAAATTCTCCTGCAGGGATTGTCTCCACATCCCTGGAGCCTGCAGCAGATGGTGGTGCTGTATCATGTGAGATAAAGATCAGTAATCTACCCCACAAGCCTGCCCTGTCTACCCCAATGACAACGACGGAAAGCTCAACATCCTGTGAACCAGCAGGCAATCAGCACTACTGCACCGACACACTTTATTCGAGCAAATACCCGGTATGTACCTGGCAGATACCTGGAATGCGCCGCTCCTCACCTCTGACAAGCCCCGTTGCGTTTGCCTTCCCAGCCTGGGTTCATGCCTGGCTGATGGGCGGCTGATTTGTTAAATTATAATGATTAGGATTTAATAGGCTGCAATGCTTCGCGTGTCTACAAGATGGCATAAATTCATGAATTGTAATGCAGTATATATATATATACTGTGCAGTATTGCAGCCAGCGGGAATAAAATGCTTCAATCCCTGCCTAGAAAATAACCCAATATACTCGGGCAGAAAACAGTCACAAACCTCAATACACCCGGGTATACCCGAATTCGTGGGACTAGCCGAGCTCGAATAAAGTGTGTCGCCAGTGTACACCGCTAGTGGTAGCGTGATCTCCCAGAGGGTGGGGGAAACACTGTTTCAGTAGTCTAAGAGGTTGCATTTTTGGATAATCTAAAAAGGACCTTGTTCTCTCTCTGATCTTTTGTAATTTGTCCCCTGATTTCTTTTTCCCTGATTCGCAGATGTCTCCCATTCAGTTGAGGACTCATTGGATTCTGTTTTGCATCTTCTCTTAGAGAGATTGAATTTAAAGATATTGCCATCCTTACAGTCCCTTGAATCTCTTAGGAATTTATTTTGCTTTCTTTTAACTCTGACAACGTTTCCACATAATGCTTCAATTTAATTTCCAAATCACTGAAGTCAGGGAGTGTTTTCCTTTTAGACACTTCTGATAACCTTTCTAGAGGTCATTATTTGGTGGTTTCAGTCTCTTGTTTTCATAATCACCCAACAATTTCATTAGGTCTTTAGAACATTATACAGTAATCGGATCAATTCCCAATATCTAATAAACTTCTCATTTAGAATGTGGCAGGAAGGTGGTAAATTAACCCTCAGCCTGCTTGGCACCAGTCCCAGTTTTATATAATCTATGATTGAGATTACCTACCAGAGTCTATATTGTTTTCTGTATAATTTGTCCAAATGTAAGAAATAGTTTTTAATATCTTTCGGTGGCGATCTTTCGATGGCCCTCACCGTTTAAGGAAAACGCACTGCCATAAGTTAAAGTCTGGTCTCGTAGATTAAAAACCTGCCATATTATGGGTAGTGTTGAGTTTAGTATCTGACTGGAACACGTTCATATAAAACATTACAAACAACAGCTATCGGTCAACCTCAGTTATACTTAGGTAGGTGCGCTAAGGGAAAATAATTAATTACTTACAGGAACCACAAAGAGAGGTGAAAAGAAAGGGCC
Source organism: Ascaphus truei (assembly GCF_040206685.1). Lineage (NCBI taxonomy): Eukaryota > Metazoa > Chordata > Amphibia > Anura > Ascaphidae > Ascaphus > Ascaphus truei. The sequence goes on from NC_134486.1 coordinate 244,275,782, forward strand.
TTATTACATACACACTATACATGTGACCACTAATAGAACATTAAAACATAACTTTTAATGAACATATATAAGATATCGTCCAAAACATAACAGATACAACCTTTATTAAAATTCATATGGAATCATAAAATAACTATTTCTCCTCTTCGTAAGATGAAAAATAAATGATACTATTTTAAATGAATGACTAATTTGTTATTGACTATTTTAACTCTCTCCAAAGTATAGGTGTAACACCTTGGTTGTTGTGTCTGTTCTATAACTGGTTATACAAGATGTTCATTAACCCCTGAAGTATGGAAAATAATAAACATGGGTTACAGTGTTTTTAGCTAATTGTTAACCCTGACTACATAGCGAGAGGACACAGGTAGCAAGATCACTATGTTTCTATTACAAAAAGAGGATAAAGGGGAACTTGGTGTCCACTTGTTACAGCATGATCTCTCCCTTTTGTTGAGGCTAGAACACTCACAAATACAGGTAACAAAAACTTTATAACTCTCCAGTCATTGATACTCTTTATTTGGAGAGAGTAAAAAATATATTCTATTATGTGATCACTGTGTTGTTCTCCATGAATAAAGAGGGACACTTGCGTACAGATAATACAATGTAACCATTCCTACTGCCAAAGATGAGCTAGTAGCGTCTCTAAGATGTAGAAAGTACCTATTACTGGAATCGCTACAATATCAATCATTGAAACAGGACCACTCTAAATAGTCATGATAATCGTCTCCAGTGGAACAGAGGAAAACTTAATTCACAAATGCCAAAATATAACCTTCCCCCCTACTTAGTCAAAAAAGATATTACATCTAGAAGGTGTAAACCGCTATCATGTAGTTAAAGAAAATGAGGGGGAGAGGAAAGGTGTCCTGGACACCATCGAGAAACACGTCCTCCATGAAACGGCCCTCTGACCTCAGCAAAAATCGCCCAGACTGCATGTCGCATGACAAAGCTTTCTCAAGGGTGGATACGCTCACCACACCTGGAAGATTTGTATACCCTCCATTTCCATAGGAGGCTATTTGGATTAACCCCTTCTGAGAATTAGGACAGGTTACATAGATGGAAATATGTATGGTTTGTGTTCGAATATTCCTGCAAGATTTAATTAGCATGCTATACTAAATTGGGTTTGAGATTTCTGATGACTGATCTTGAGAACAGTTCAGTCTATTCAAATAAGTACAGATGTAGGCAGTCTTATTGTTTCCAGTGCTGCGACCGAAATGCCAAAAAATGGGACACTTGGGGATGTTGTTGTAGCGAAAGCGCTCCCATAGCGTTAATCTTCCATGGCTGCAATCAACGTGGTCACGGGACCGGAAACAGTAAAACTGGTTACATCTGTAAATACAAGATCTAAAACTCAATAACACTAGTGTTTTTGCATATTTATTAGAAGAAGAAAAAATCATGGTCGCTCATTCCATTGTCAGCATTACAGCCAGATGACGGAAGCTGCTACAATGCTATTATTTCGTTTTCTCTCATACGAATGGCATGTTTTCTATTTTATTCCAAATCCAGAACTGATTGTTAGGATAGTTTACAGCTAAATAGCCAGAGCCCACAATAATTTAATAAAATACCCTACTGATATTAAGTTGAAAATATAATGGGAGCTTTTCTTGGTCCACACGGTGATCTCTGGGATGCATTGGAACTTCTCTAATTTGTATGTCCTGCCAGCTTCGGTATGTTAGTAATTTATTGGACGGTAACAATTGCTCTTACATTTTTTATATGTCCTAGAGTTTGATTGTTTGTATGTCCCATAGTAATTGAAACATAGTTTAGTACATACGGATCACATGACAGGTTCATAGTCCATGCTATCCTCAAGGCTCTCAAAAATCAGTACTGTACCCTATGGTCTCAATTTAGATCCACGCATCTTAAATGAAGGGTGAAAATATAAATCCCTCATAGGGTAAAAATCCACTTGTACTCCCTTTGTAGTATTACCTTATCCAAGTCCCCTTTTCTTGGGCCCATGGTTAGATGGTCAATGTCAAAGCTTGTATGTTCCCTTTATGCATGTCATTAATATGTCTAGCAATCAGTGTTTCAAGGTTGTTCCTTATGGATTCCGCAGGTTTGAAGATTCTCAGTTTAAGCTGATGGCGTGTTTTACCCACATATTTTTTTACCATATTCACAAACTGCCACATAGACCGCAATCATCTGGCAGTTGATGAATTGTCAGATTTTACACGTTTGATGTCATTCCAGTACGAAAAAAATTTGGCAGTGAAAATAAAGTTACAAGCCTTGCATCTGCTACATCTAAAGGACCCCTGAGTTTTTTGGGGGGATCCAGGTTTTATTTTGGGGTTACACAAATTGACTGTGGACAAACATATCTTTGATGTTTTTGGATCTTCTTTCTCACCTTGAGAAAGTTCCATAAAGGGACTGTAACAGGGACTTATCACTGTTTGAGAGAAACCACCTCTAAATCCAGCAGTGTGCTGGTTAATTGCACACAGGCAATCAACCAGACTCCACCAGGCTGATTAAGACTCTTAGAAAAAGCCTGATATGAGAAATAGGAGAGAGATTCCTTAGCTCACATTTGGGCTGACATAAGGAGAAAGAGGACTGCAGAGATTTCCTTAGCCCACAACTGGGCTGACCTGAGGAAAATATGATGTCTTGATGCACACAGAAGGACTGTATGCTGACAGCAAGACAAGGGGACAAGACCTCTCTGTGCCTGGACATAGCATACAAGGATGCTGACCCAGGAGAGCAGAGGCCTTCCCTTACAGGTACAACAACAGAAACAGATACGAGACTTTTTTTGTGGACTGTTGTGTGTGTGATATATATATATAACAATATAACAATATAAATATATATATATATAGCAACTGTAAGTGGTGGTATATATATATATATATATATATATATATATATATTTATATATATATATATATATATATATAAAATTATTAAGGTTATGGTGGGTAAAAAAAAGTGACAAAAACCCTCCACAGTAAAGCATAAAGCAACTGTAAATATTACTGTATGTTCATGTGCATGTCTTAGACAGGTCTGCAACCCTGTCTTTCCCCATTATCGTCCAGCATACAGCGCTTCCACTGCAGCAAGGGATTCTGGGAAATGACATGCAAATGAGCACTCAGTGCCACCTTTTGTCTCAAGCTCGTATTACACAAGCAAATCCTCAAGCCAATGCATGCTGTTTTAAACACAGCTTTTAGACAGAGGCTGGGATGAGATGCAAAGCCATTAAACACACTCAGAGACATGTTTCAACCTTCATGGGTATCATCAGTGTGAGGTTGGTTGTAATGGCTAAGCTGGTTTGAGACTATAGACTAGGTAATCACCACAATTATTAAGGTTATGGTGGGTAAAAAAAGTGACAAAAACCCTCCACAGTAAAGCATAAAGCAACTGTAAATATTACTGTATGTTCATTTGCATGTCTTAGACAGGTCTGCAACCCTGTTTTGAGGATTTGCTTGTGTAATACGAGCTTGAGACAAAAGGTGGCACTGAGTGCTCATTTGCATGTCATTTCCCAGAATCCCTTGCTGCAGTGGAAGCGCTGTATGCTGGGCGATAATGGGGAAAGACAGGGTTGCAGACCTGTCTAAGACATGCAAATGAGCATACAGTAATATTTACAGTTGCTATATATATATATGTGTGTGTAACAGGGAACTTATCCCTGTTCAGAATATGCCACTAATCCAGCAGTGTGTTGGTTAATTGGATCCAGCAGTTAACCTACTTCACCTGGCTGATTAGAGGTTTGTTAGAAAAAGCCTGTTCCCAGAAACAGGAAGGAGATTTTCCTCAGTACACAAGGGTGCTGACAAGAGGAAAGAGGTCTTGAGCAGAAAGGCTCTGCTGAGATCAAGGCACCCAAAGACCTATATTCCTGGTCACAGGGGACCCAGGAACCTACCAGAGACTGACATGAAGGGCCACCTGCTTTAAGGTATCTCTTGAGACTTTGGGGAATAGGGTGGTAATGGGATTATCCCTCCAGCCCTGGAGAAAGGGACTGGGGAAGTAAGTTAGCCCTAACACAGGAATAGGCGTTTGTTGTTTTCATATGTTTTGCTGTGTTAAAAGGGACAGGCGCAATAAAGCCTTACTTTAATTTCACCTTAAAACAGTCTCCATTGCATACCTCTGCACATGTCCTCTTACATATGGTGTCAGAAGTTGGGATGAGAGGTGGGCCTTGAAGTTAAAAGGGGCCCCGGGGACTGCCTGTGAAATTTTTTGTGCTTTTGCCTGCATAGTTCCTGCAAACAGCCTGAGCAACAAAGCAAAGAATCACATGCAGCAGAGACCAGAATTAAAGGGATACACATCCAGGCAGGAAATCTACATTGCACTGAAGAAAGCCACAAAACCACAGATGGACTCTTTTCCCCAATCCCAAGAGGGGAGAGAGAGAGAGAGAGACTGCTGAATCAGGTAAACCTTACTTGCCCCCAATCCCAAGAGGGGAGAGAGAGAGAGAGAGACTGCTGAATCAGGTAAACCTTACTTGCCTATCACAATAATGTGTAATATGGTTGTTGAAAAAGGAGCTTTGCCTTCCAGCCGTAGTCAGGGTTCAAGAAGTGAGTTAGCGATCCAGAGGAGCTAGGCTTTATTTATTGTTTCTTTAAAAAAAAAAAAATTGCGCTGAAGCAGTGAATACAGATAGTGACCCACGAGCGGTACTGATTCTGGAAGTAAAAGCTGCCACACCGCATAGGACTACCAGTTGTGAATGGAGTATATGCAGAAAGGTGTGAATATTGATGCAAGACTGTGCTGAAGCAGGGAAACTTTTACAGACGGTGACCGACGCAAGGTACTGATTCTGGGAATTTAAAATGGCCGCCCAGCTGAATTCAAATATAGACTCTGCAAAAATGGGGGAAAAAATGTGTTCCTGGTGTAAAGAACCCCACCACACGGAGCAGTGTCCTTTCAGGCCTTATTCAGACGATGAGAGTGAATGCATGCACAGTACTGCTAATATTGTAAAACTTACCCAACGGAAGAAAAAGTCTACAGAGATGCCTGTGAGAGCTGCGACCTCTACAAGCAAAATAGGCCCACCTGTAGGACTACCACAATTTGGGGTTCTAGCAAATACAGTGATAACAGTTGCAATAGCGCCTCCGGAGGTCAGGAAGAAAAATACACCTGATAGCCCCAAAATGGAGGACAAGATGCGGTGTTCCTATAATGAACCCTACCCCATGGAAGAGTGGCCCTTCCAGTCCTATAAGGAGGAAGACATCTCTTACGGGGAACCCGAACTGAATCATACCCACAACACCCCAAGAATGGTGGGGGTACCTGATCTCGGTACAAACTGAAAAGGCCGCTCTCTATGATGACAAATGTGATCGGCAGGAGGAAGAGCGGGAACAGCAGATCGCTGAATATTTACGCCACCTAACGCAACTGCAAGAAAAACATGGCGGATACAGTGAAGCTGCTGAAGTTTCAAATAAAGACGGAGACCCCAGTATCCCCGATGGGATGGAGTTGTCAAAAACAAAAAGGCGGAAAAATAAAAAAGGGTCTTCACTTACCGTGGAAGGAACAGACACATCTGCAGATCCCGCGGAGGAAAAGGGGGTCCGAAATGCCCTGCAGCCTAGAGAAAATGGAGAATTCGTCCCATGGATGACCGAATATCCAGAGGGCCCAAGGCTGAAGTCGTGTACCCCAAAGAAATGTCTGTCCGGTGCTAATAGTGAGAAACCCTCAACCAGGGAAGCGGAGCCGGAACCAATGAGTGACGATCCCTTGACCAGCCCTGAAGATGCCCTGAAAATTGCCAGGCGTGATTGTGATCTGATTGGAGGAAGGGTTTACACCCATAGCATTGATGCTACAACGATGCAGATAAGTGGATGTATAATAAGCAGTAGAGTAATACACCGCAGCAACAAAATATAAAGTTCAATAATATCAAAAAACCTTCTGTAATGAACCCATAAACCTAGATGGGGGGCTTTAAAGCATGGCTGGTAGAAGTACAGCGGAGCCCTGTCAGAACAGAGCCCCACAGTAAGTCAAATGTCCAGCTACTGCTTGCCTCACCTGCATCTGGTAGTCGAAGGGTTAAGTCAGCTGGCCCACATTTCCGATCAAGCTGTAGATCTGCCAGGTGCTGTCCGAGAGGAATATTGCTGTTGTTGCTGAGATCGGTGGCGTGCTCCTGCTCGCAAGTGGTAAACAGGTAAGTGAGGAAAAACGGCGGTCACTGCTACTCCACAAAGAACTCTAACCAGGCGCGTAAAAACGAAATAATTTTAATGATCAAAAACAAAAAAGAACTTCCACATGGTAGTATACCTCTGACGCGTTTCGTTCTATTGTAGAACTTTATCAAAGAGTAACACCCTCTCCGTCCTTCTCACTCTAAATACACTAAGCCATACAGACATTGGTCAGAATACATCACATGACCCGTCTCGGCCAATAGGCTGAGATCCAATCAGAATGTAGTAATATGAGCTGTATAACCATTGGTTAAGAATAACCACATGACTGTTCTCAGCCAATAGACTGAGAACCAATCAAAATAGAGAGATATTGGCTTGTATCCAGAGGGAGTAGGAGGCGCTCGTGAGTGTACACAACGAACATAATATGTCACAGGATAACAACATGAGAACCAATTTATAATGTTACAAAATAGACAGACGATACAAGAGTTTAAAAACAACGAACATGTGGAGCAAATGGAACATTAACCATTCTGTTAATGTAACATTAACCATTCATTTGGCTATAATAATGTAAATAGAACCAAATGATTATTAAAGAGCCATTACAGAAAAAGTTAATGATGCAATAATCATTTGGTTCTATTTACATTATTATAGTGATCACTATGCATTTGCATATATGTGTACATTATTTAATGATTATATAGCTATCTAATTGTTATAGCGATTATGATTCATTGGGTACAGTATATATGCGTACATTATCTAAGATGAGCCAACAGAATGGTTAATGTTACATTTGCTCCACATGTTCGTTGTTTTTAAACTCTTTTTTTCTTGTATCGTCTGTCTATTTTGTAACATTATAAATTGGATCTCATGTTGTTATCCTGTGACATATTATGTTCGTTGTGTACACTCACGAGCACCTCCTACTCCCTCTGGATACAAGCCGATATCTCTCTATTCTGATTGGTTCTCAGTCTATTGGCTGAGAACAGTCATGTGGTTATTCTTAACCAATGGTTATACAGCTCATATTACTACATTCTGATTGGATCTCAGCCTATTGGCCGAGACGGGTCATGTGATGTATTCTGACCAATGTCTGTATGGCTTAGTGTATTTAGAGTGAGAAGGACGGAGAGGGTGTTACTCTTTGATAAAGTTCTACAATAGAACGAAACGCATCAGAGGTATACTACCATGTGGAAGTTCTTTTTTGTTTTTGATCATTAAAATTATTTAGTTTTTACGCGCCTGGTTGGAGTTCTTTGTGGAGTAGCAGTGACCGCCGTTTTTCCTCACTTACGTGATTGTGATCTGCTTCGGGAACAATTGAAACTGAAGAAAGATGATTACGCAGAGCTACTGAAAAATAACGTGAAGCTACAGAAGAATGTGCTCACGATGTACTTTTTGGCCAGGACAGAATTGGACGATCTCAAGACTGAGCTAGATGCTGCAAACGCTACTATTACCGCCATGGTTGAAAAGCAGAGTCAATCCGATAGAATGATTGCTAATCTGAAGCAGAAGTATGAGTTGGCACTGAAGGAGATTACAGTCTCTCAGAATGAGGTTCACACTCTCCGCACAGCACTGGATGCCTCACACAAAGAGATCAGCAGTTGCCGGACAGAACTGGAAGTCTCTTAAAAGGAACTTCACAGTCTCGCTGAGGAGCTGGACAATTCTAAAGAAACTATTGTCAATCTTAATACAGATCTCAAAGTCTCTCAGAAGGAGCTTCAGACCCTCAACCTAGAGATGGAAGTCTCACGCCAGGAGACTGTCATTCTCAAAGCAGAAGTGCGTAAATGGAAGGAGGACTACATGGAGGCCCTGAAAATTACAGAGACTACAAAAAGAGAAAACTTAAGACTGAAAGAAGAGAATTCTCATTTGACAGACCACGTCAAGGAAAAGAAGGAAAAGCTGCACGAGCTTAAAGAAATAAATAAACTTTTGGAAGAGGAAAAGTTTGAAGCAGAGCACCGACTGCAGAACCAACTGCAAGGTCTGCATACGCACCTCCAGAATGCCGAGGAGAAGCAGCAAACTCTGCAGGAAGACAATCTGCAGGCTGCTAAAGAAGTACAAGTGCTGCAGGAACGTCTGATTACCCAGTATGTCCCCGCAAAGCACCATGAGAAACTGAAGGCTACCCTGAGCATCACCAAAGCATCGCTATAGGCCAAGCTTAGAGCCCAGGTGACTTGGCACACGAGGGAGCACAAGAAGGTCCAGAAACTGAGACGAGTAACTGTGGCCCGAGCAAAGAAATTCACAGTGCTTCACAATACAATGAAAATGTGGAAGCAAGCTCAGAGAAAGTACGGTGAGGAGATAAATTCCCTGAGAAGAGATTTGCAAGATGCCCTCAAAAATCAGGGATCTCTTGCTGATGAGATGACAGTACTACAAGGACAAGTATTGACCCTGACCAAGCATCAGTATCCCACAGCCACAAAAACCCATAGAAAAAAGGGTACAGTGAGAGCTGGAAACACCGCTTATCTGAAAAACAAGGTTGCAAAGTCTAAACCACCTAAGCAAGCACTAGCAAAACCTTTAACTGGCCAACAGGAAACACAAAAAGGTATACGTGCCGAATCAAACCCAGAAAAATCCTTAGCTGTTGTAGCAGAGAAGATGGGACGTTCTCTGGAAGTGGAGGTGGAATTGCAACTCAATCCCAAAGAAGCTGAACTGGCAACTCCGTTGAGTGGAGAAAGTGCAGAAAGACAGCTTCAAGAGCGGAAAACGCAAAGGGCTATTCTTAACCGCTCTGCAACTGTCGCCATACAGACTAGCTACAAAAAGATGAGCGCCCGATACAAGGGAAATCTCATGACCATGCACTCAGAAAAAAGACTATACTTGGAAAAAGTTCTCCTCGAGCGACTGAGGAGTGCTGAGCTCAAGCACCTTCGGGAGGAGACACAAATAAACTGGAGAAAGGGCTCCAATCCCAGCAGGACTGACGGTTCTCTTCCTCCATCCACTCTCATTTAAGTCACAGAATGATCTCGAATGAAAGTGGAAGGATGGGCTTTGGCCGTGGCAAGCCCGAGCTTCTCACAAACAGGGGAGGTATGTAACAGGGAACTTATCCCTGTTCAGAATATACCACTAATCCAGCAGTGTGTTGGTTAATTGGATCCAGCAGTTAACCTACTTCACCTGGCTGATTAGAGGTTTGTTAGAAAAAGCCTGTTCCCAGAAACAGGAAGGAGATTTTAATCAGTACACAAGGGTGCTGACAAGTGGAAAGAGGTCTTGAGTAGAAAGGCGCTGCTGAGATCAAGACACCCAAAGACCTATATTCCTGGTCACATTGGACCCAGGAACCTACCAGAGACTGACATGAAGGGCCACCTGCTTTAAGGTATCTCTTGAGACTTTGGGGAATAGGGTGGTAATGGACTAATAAAAACATTATCATAAGAGCCGCAGATAAGGGAGGAGGTGTTGTGGTCATGGAATTTGGACAATACCGCACTGAGGTTATGAGACAGCTTGATGTGACTCAACATTACATGTTGTTGAATGGAGATCCCACACGCGGCTATAAGAGATAGATTGATTCAGTGATACAACTGGGAATAGACAATAGATGGATTACAGAGGATACGGGGAAATTTTTTCAACAACAATTTCCAATTACCCTGGTCCTGTATATACTACCCAAGGTGCATAAATCACTCAACTTGCCACCTGGAAGAACTATTATCTCGGCCAGGGGCTCGCTGTGTCACTCCCTCTCCCAGTATGTTGATTTCTACCTTCAGCCAATGGTCATTAAGATGTTCAGCTACATCAAGGACACCACGGATTTTATTAATAAATTGTTGGCAGTGAGGGTGGACCTGAATGATGTTTTGCTCGTAACAATGGATGTTTCAAGCCTGTATACGAATATTGCCCAATGCAGAGGGGATAGAGGCCATTGCGGATCATTTAAAGAATTGTGATGACTATACTGAACCACCTGTGGAATTCCTTCTCCTTCTGATAGACATTGTGTTACACAAAAACGTTTTCAAGTTTGAAACAAAATTCTATCTTCAACTAATGGGCACAGCGATGGGGTCTAATATGGCCCTATCGTATGCAAACCTCTACATGGACCAATACGAGCAAACGCACATTCTTGGTGATTCACCCCATACTACTCATATTATTAAATATATGACATACATTGATGACATCTCTATGTTGTGGGGTGGCACAGAGGGGGAACTTTTCCAGTTCTTGGACTACTTGAATAAAATCACCTCGAATATTCATTTCACCATGACCCATTCGGCCAGTGAAGTGGTCTTTTTGGACACTATAGTCTACAGAGTGGCAGACAGACTATTGACCAAGATTCATCAAAAGTTAACGGATTAAAACAATCTGCTTCTGGCCAATAGCCACCACCCCTCATCACTGAAGAACGGGTTACCATATTCCCAGTTTCTGAGGGTACGGAGGGTGACCAGCAATGTTGAAGATTGCGAGACAGCACTGCTCAACATGGCGCGTAGATTCCAGGACCGTGGCTATGCGAAAGGAGAGATCAACACAGCGCTTAAGAAGGGCAAACTGATTCCTCGTGAGCAGTTGCTCACATCTACTATTAAATCACAGGATACAGAAAGGTTTCATGTTACTAGTACTTATAGCACAGCCTCGGGACTGATCAAATCAAGCGTGCAAAGACACTGGCATATACTCGCCAATGACAAAAAGATTGGTGCGCACTTCAACAAACCCCCATTGTTCTGTTATAGACGAGGACGAAATATTGGTGATTCCCTCTTGCAGTCAGACCCTATGACGAAATACGCTAATAGTACCATTTGGCTTACCAGGACCCCAAGAGTCTACAAATGTCACGGGTGCACTAATTGCCAGCATATGATCGTGGGCAAACATTATGCGCACCCACACAGTGGCAAGGCTATCAAGATAAAGGACTTCATGAATTGTGAGAGTCGCTTTGTGGTTTATTTTATTTGCTGCCCTTGTGGTATCTCTTTGTCACACTTGCCTCTGATCCGCGCGGAGACCGACTCAGGGAAGCACCACGGGGCAGAGTCATGCGCCCACGCACTGCCAGGGCAGTGCAGGCGCAGCAGCGTGATGGCGGAGCTCCGCGAGACGCATCGCGCACGCGCACGGGTTGCTCGGCAACCAGGAAGCAGGAGAACGTGAGGGAGCTGCTGGAGCCTCCCACAGGCGGAGACTTGCTGAGTAAACCGCATGACGTCATCACGTCGCGACGCGCATCGCGCACGCGCGCGGGTTGCCCGGCAACCAGACCTAGCATCAGGAAAGCCTAATTGCAAGCTGTTTTTGATCAGTGTCTCTCTGACACCATTGGTGGACCAGTACACACCCCTGCAAGGTAATTGGACCCTTCCCACATATATACCTGCTTCTGCCTGTCCTTCATTGCTGAGCATAAACTCCTGTTTATGCATTGTGCTCACCGCTGCTGTCTAGTTTTGTCTTGAACTTTGTCTGACCTGTTTGACCCTGCCTGTTACTTGGATTTCTACACTCTCCAGCACTTTGACCCCGGCTTCGTTACTCGACTACTCTACCTTCTATTACCCAGGACCTTGGCTACGAAACTCTACCTACCCGGACTCTCCAACCCTGGAACACGGCAAGTACCCTGACTACCCTGACCTCTCCAACCCTACGACGCGGTACGACTAGGACTACGCATTCCGGACAGGACTGCGTGGTTGTGGGTCGGTGCCTATCAATCCCCACCTCAGCCCCGCGGTCTTCCGTCCTGTTTGTGGTGAGCGCAGCGTGACAATATGCTCAGCCCAACAAACATGGACGCCGCTGAGGTGGCCCGACGCTTAGACACCCATGAGGAATGCTTCCGGCAACTTACCGGCTCATTTACACTAAAAGAACAACCAGTTTCCCAACTTAAACAAGACGTGGATACCCTGACTGAACAAGTTAGACGTCTAACAGTATCTACCACCAACCCCGTTCCACTCGCAGCCACTCCTGCACTTATCACACCTACCTCCGAACCACGACTACCTGCGCCCAACCATTATGCAGGGGATCCCAGCGGTTGTCGGGGGTTTCTGAACCAGTGTTTCATACAGTTTGAACTAATGCCCTCTCGCTTTCCGGTTTCTCGTACTAAGGTCGCATACATAATCTCCCTGCTGACTGACGCCGCCCTGGCATGGGCTTCTCCTATCTGGGAGCAACGCCCAGATTTGACCTCTGACCTTACTCTCTTCATCACCGAATTTAGAAAGGTGTTTGACACCCCAGGGCGTAAGGTTACGGCTGCATCCACTCTGCTTAATATTTCTCAGGGAGACCGTACTGTGGCTCGTTATGCTCTGGACTTCCGGACGGTGGCGGCCGAGACCGGCTGGAACGATGTGGCTCTATCTGCAGTCTTCTGGCAGGGCCTGTCCGAACGGTTGAAGGATGAATTAGCAGCTCTGGATCGTCCCGCTGGACTTGAGAACCTGATAGACCTGTGCATCCGGATGGACCAGCGCCTCCAAGAGAGAAGGATGGAGAGAAACAAACACCCCCGAGGTATACAATCGTCTTCTTTGTCTACCATAGGGCCTCTACTCTCCAAAACTCCTGCCCTAGATGAACCCATGCAGCTGGGAGGGACTAGCCTTTCGCCTATCGAGAGGCAACGAAGAAGACGAGCGGGACTATGCCTCTACTGTGGCAATAACGGCCACCTGGTATTCAACTGTCCACTGAAGCCGGGAAACGCCAAAGCCCAGTGAGTATAAGGAGGATCACGCTGGGTACTGCAACTCTTCCCCCTCCTCAACCCTCTACGAGGTTTTATCTACCTATCTCCATATCCGGTGAGACCTTCACAGTACAGACACAGGCCTTTCTGGACTCGGGGTCAGGAGGAAACTTCGTGGACCAAAAGTTCGCCTTCAAGAATAAAATACCGTTGGTACCCAAAGATCGACCGGTAGGTCTTGAAGCCATTGACGGACGACCCTTGCAGCCCGCGATCATTTCCTTACAAACCATACCCCTTAACATCATGACTAGCGACTTTCACTCCGAGACTATAACCTTTGATGTCATTCACACCCCCTCCTCGAACATCATTCTGGGACTTCCGTGGCTCCGGATCCACAATCCTGTCATTGACTGGACAGAGGCCACACCACTTCGTTGGAGTTCTTTTTGCTTGGAACATTGCATGTCTGCTCCAAAGGCAGTGGCAGGAATGGAGGTCACGGATCCTGACAGGGTACGGCTGCCGGGGATATACGAAGATTTCCGCGATGTCTTTGACAAACGTCAAGCAGAGGTACTTCCGCCACATCGGACATACGACTGTCCTATCGATCTTCTACCCGGGGCCATACCTCCCAGAGGAGGGTCATACCCACTATCTATTCCTGAGACCCAGGCCATGAGAACATATATTCAGGAGAATCTCCAGAGGGGGTTCATTAAGAAATCTTCATCACCTGCGGGGGCAGGATTTTTTTTCGTCAAAAAAAAGGACGGAACCCTCAGACCCTGCATTGATTACCGGGGCCTCAACAAACTCACCATAAAAAACCGCTACCCCCTTCCGTTGATAGCCGAACTGTTCGACAAACTCCAGGGAGCCAGGATCTTCACCAAACTGGACCTCAGAGGAGCCTATAATCTGGTTAGAATCAGAGAAGGAGACGAATGGAAGACAGCATTCAATACTCGCGACGGGCATTACGAGTACCTGGTCATGCCATTTGGATTGTGTAATGCTCCTGCGGTCTTCCAAGACTTTGTCAACGACATTTTCAGAGACCTTCTGGACCACCATGTTATAGTATACCTGGACGATATATTAATTTTTTCCAGATCCATGCCGGAACATATGATGCATGTCAAACAAGTCCTGCAGCGTTTAAGAGAGAACCATTTGTATGCCAAGCTCGAGAAATGCCATTTCCATCAAACATCCACCTCTTTTCTCGGCTACATCATATCGGATACCGGTCTTGCTATGGATCCTACCAAGGTCAAGGCGGTACTCGAATGGCCCTGTCCCCTCTCCCTCAAGGCCATCCAAAGGTTCCTCGGTTTCGCTAACTACTACCGGAGGTTCATTCAGGGATTCTCATCGGTAGTAGCACCCATCACGGCACTCACACAGAAGGGAGCTGATCCTACAAAGTGGACTGAGAAGGCCCTCCAGGCTTTCGAGAGAATAAAGACGGCATTCGCCTCAGCACCCATCTTAACCCATCCAGATCCTTCATTACCTTTTTTTTTGGAGGTCGACGCCTCCGATGTAGGAGCAGGTGCTATACTTTCACAGAGAAAGAATCCTCAAGCTCCACTTCATCCTTGTGCATATTTTTCAAAGAAATTTTCCTCCGCCCAAAGGAATTACGATGTAGGTAACCGGGAGCTCCTCGCTATCAAGCTGGCTTTGGAAGAGTGGAGGCACTTACTGGAAGGCACAGAGTCGCCAGTCACGATACTTACGGACCATAAGAATCTTCTGTACATTGAGGGAGCACGGCGACTAGGATCTCGCCAGGCAAGATGGTCCTTATTCTTTACTCGCTTTAACTTCCTCATTTCCTACATCCCTGGTTCAAAAAACATTAAAGCCGACGCCTTGTCACGACAGTTCCTGGTAGAGGATAACAAGGTGGATCAACAGGAGACCATTCTCCCTTCCACTTGTATTTTGGCTGCAAATACTTTTAGTGCCTTAACGGACATTACTAAGGCTCAGAACAACATCCCGGCAGGACTCAACGTTCCGGAGGACCGGTTGTTCACTCCCCGTAAATTCCAGAGGAGAGTCATGGAGTGGGGACATTCTTCCAAGACTGCAGGCCATCCTGGCACCAAAAGAACTACTGAGTTCATCGAACGCACATTCTGGTGGCCCTACATGCGGAGAGACATACAAGCCTTCGTAGCTACGTGCGCTACTTGTGCTCGAAGCAAGACGCCACACAACAGACCAGCAGGTCTCCTTCAACCACTACCCATCCCAGTACGTCCATGGACACATATATCGATGGACTTCATCGTTGAGTTGCCCAAATCTAGAGGCATGGACACAATACTTGTGGTGGTGGACAGATTTTCCAAACAGGCACACTTCATCCCTATGAAGGGTTTACCCACTGCACCAATGTTATCCGAAGTTTTCATCAGGGAGATCTTCAGGTTACATGGGTCCCCTCAGGTCATAGTGTCCGATAGAGGATCCCAGTTCATCTCCCGGTTCTGGAGGGCGTTTTGTAAAAATCTGGACGTTACCCTACACTTTTCATCAGGATATCACCCCCAGACCAATGGACAGACGGAACGCACCAATCAGTCTCTGGAACAGTTTTTGAGGTGCTTTATCGCTGACACTCAGGACGACTGGGCGGAACTTCTCCCATGGGCAGAATTCTCCCACAATAATCTACAGAACGAATCATCCCGACAGTCACCATTTATGGTCAACTATGGCTTCCATCCGTCGGCACTTCCTTCCCTCATCTCCAAGTCTGGAGTCCCGGCCGCAGAGGACAGGATTCGCCACTTACAAGACCTATGGCAGAAGATCCATCGGAATCTACAGCACGCTGGTATATTACACAAGAGACAAGCGGATCGTCACCGAAGAGAGGTCCCAGGGTACTCTGTAGGACAAAGGGTTTGGTTATCTACCAAAAACATTCGGCTAAAGGTAGCTTCACCCAAACTGGCACCACGTTTTATCGGCCCTTTCCGCATCACCAAAAGGATCAACCCAGTAGCCTATCGGCTTGAACTGCCAAAAAATATGAGGATTCCTTCTGTATTTCACTCATCCCTTCTCAAACCTTATCATCAAGACTCATCCTCCAAAGGACAATCTAAACCTCCGCAAACCATACTGGTAGAGGGCCAACAAGAATACGAGGTTCAGACCATTCTCAACTCCAGAATATCCAGAGGAGGATTACAATATCTTGTACACTGGAGAGGCTATGGCCCAGAGGAGAGAGAGTGGATTCCTCATCATCAGGTACATGCCAACCGCCTCATCTCTGCCTTCCACCGTAGGCATCCTGAGAAACCATCTCTGGTTCGCCCGGAGGTCTCCCCTCAAGGGGGGGATACTGTCACACTTGCCTCTGATCCGCGCGGAGACCGACTCAGGGAAGCACCACGGGGCAGAGTCATGCGCCCACGCACTGCCAGGGCAGTGCAGGCGCAGCGGCGTGATGGCGGAGCTCCGCGAGACGCATCGCGCACGCGCACGGGTTGCTCGGCAACCAGGAAGCAGGAGAATGTGAGGGAGCTGCTGGAGCCTCCCACAGGCGGAGACTTGCTGAGTAAACCGCATGACGTCATCACGTCGCGACGCGCATCGCGCACACGCACGGGTTGCCCGGCAACCAGACCTAGCATCAGGAAAGCCTAATTGCAAGCTGTTTTTGATCATTGTCTCTCTGACACCATTGGTGGACCAGTACACACCCCTGCAAGGTAATTGGACCCTTCCCACATATATACCTGCTTCTGCCTGTCCTTCATTGCTGAGCATAAACTCCTGTTTATGCATTGTGCTCACCGCTGCTGTCTAGTTTTGTCTTGAACTTTGTCTGACCTGTTTGACCCTGCCTGTTACTTGGATTTCTACACTCTCCAGCACTTTGACCCCGGCTTCGTTACTCGACTACTCTACCTTCTATTACCCAGGACCTTGGCTACGAAACTCTACCTACCCGGACTCTCCAACACTGGAACACGGCAAGTACCCTGACTACCCTGACCTCTCCAACCCTACGACGCGGTACGACTAGGACTACGCATTCCGGACAGGACTGCGTGGTTGTGGGTCGGTGCCTATCAATCCCCACCTCAGCCCCGCGGTCTTCCGTCCTGTTTGTGGTGAGCGCAGCGTGACACTCTTGTGGCATCTTCTTTCTCTGCCTTCCCTTCTCTCCCCCCCTTCTCTCCTTTCTCTCCACTCCCTCTCCTGCTCCCCCCCTCCACCTCTCTCCGCTCCCCCCTCCACCTCTATCTGCCCCCTTCCACCTCTCTCCGCTCCCCCCTCCACATCTATCCGCCCCCCCCTTCCACCTCTCTCCGCTCCCCCCCCTCCACCTCTCTCTGCTCCCCCCTCCACCTCTCTCCGCTACCCCCTCCCCTCCACCTCTCTCCGCTAAATTCCATGTTGTGTTTGCTCCATGGTGCTGAAAGTGACAGCACATTAAAACACGCTCTCTCTCTCCCCATTGGTCAGAGCTGGGTCATGTGACCCTTCCCTGCACCCGAAAGTATAGCTCCCTTGTCTCCCCAAGTACAAAGCTTGGGAGAGCGTGTGTGCCCGCGCACCGCGTAAGTGTGGCTGTGAGGATCAACATTTGCAGAGGTAACCGCGCCAAGCGCGGTCAGAGGCAGTGGGGCCGCAGCCTTACAGGGACCAAAATGTTGGATACAATAAATTAACCGCTTCTTTACTCATCTCTAAGCTAGTGTACTGCTTGTTTTTCACAATTTTGCAACTTGAGACATCTGTTCAGTGGCGGTGAGTCTGGCACTCTTTTCTTAATTCTTACCATTTTTGGATTGCATTTCTTATGGACTTTCTACAATGTTGTGCACATATTCTTTTTGACATGTTTTAAAATGCCTGTCCCACATATCTGTATTTCAGTCAATTTAAAGTCCGGAGCAATGTAACACATTCTTTTTCATTTTCAATAGTTATTTTATTTTGCAACTTTGCTTAAAAACCCCAACTGTAAAAGTGTCAGTAACAAGTCACAGAATATGCAACATATGCTGTTTTTAAGCACTAATTAGGATTTCATAGCTACAGTAACTCATGGAAGAATTGTCACAGTTTTAGTGAATCACAGGGGTGGTCATTTTCACAGTTCCTGGAGTAACTTGTGACCTAATGATGAAGTGTAAAAGCAAACAGCAACAATATATTTTAAAATGTGTTGTCATCTTTATACAGGTATACATTTGAACATTTAATTCTTTGTATTATTATCACTGACTTACAGTTCATTAAAGCAGTAGTTTGCACTTTTTTTTTTTTTTTAAGTGACCTCTTGTTTTTTCTGGCAGTGTTTCAATTTCTTTAAATCAACTACTCTGATCTTGATATAAGCATTTTTAATATACAAGGGGATATGCACTAAGCAGTGAGCTTTTGCGGCCGATTGGAAATTTTTTACTCGCCCGTTACAAAGTGAAGCCAAACACGGGATTCGCTAACAAGTAAAGCGCATTTTGGTCCGGGCGGGCAAAAATATGCCATATCGGCCGAGCTTTTCCCCCCCTGCTATCGTGCTTAAACTTGTAAAGCACGATAGCTGATAGAAAATAAAGCCGCCTGTAAGAGTTGCATGGAGACGCTGCGTCTCCATGCACGACTCTTACAGGCGATCGTGAAGTATAAATATAAATTTTAATAATAGTGTACATGTGCAGGGGTCTCCTGAGCTGAACCGCATTGGTTTCAGCCTTGGGGGCCCCCTACTTCATGAGATAGGGTGCCGGTATCCCCTGTGCTTTTAAAGCTCCCGCGTCATGTGATCAGGAGATTTAAATCCTGCAGGGGCCTGTATCTTATGAAGTAGGGGGTCCCCGAGGCTGAAACCAATGCCGTTCAGGCCAGGAGACCCCCTGCTCATCTACACTAGTATCAAAACACACATCACAATAAAAAAATTATTCATTACCGTCGCGGCTATCCGCTATGGTAATGAAACTGCTTTAATATAATTTTTTTAATATTGTGCGGGAGCAGGGGGTCTCCTGAGATGAACCGCATTGATTTCACACTTGAGGACACCCTGCTTCCCGAGTTACAGGCCCAGATATGTGATGCCGGTGTCTCCATTATTTACATGTCACACGTCACGCGACGTGAACGCTTTAAGCATGGCGGCGACACTGGCATCTGATGTCCCATACCGGGGCCTGTAACTCGAGAAGCATGGGGTCCCTGAGCCAGAAATCAAAGCGGTTCAGCTCAGGAGACCACCTGCTCCCGCACACTATTAAAAAAAAAATACATTAAAGCAGCTTCATTACCTTAGCGGCTATCCACTAAGGCAATGAAGGGGTTAAGGCACAATAGCATGTTTATTGGGGACAATTGACCCCAATAAACACTGCAATATACAACACACACACACCCTGTGCCCCCAACAACCCCTATACCCCCTAACATACATAAATAAAAAAAAATATTTTTTGTATGCACAGGAATTATACTATAGGCCGGCGGTGGCCCCCGGGTGTTCCCCGAAGGTGTCCTGGGGTCCCCGCTTGCCTGCGGTACCAATCCTGTGTCCAAAAAAAAAAAAAACATACTTGTACAACAATATAGTTCCCACAATCTGATTGGCTCAAGTACCATGTGATGGCAGCCATGTTGGTTTTGATGACATCATGTTAAAGGGAAAGGAAGCACAGCCATTGTAATTGGCTGGCTTCATTTCCTTTACATAACATCACCAAAAAAAAGGAAAGGCACATGGTTTTCACTGGCTAATCAGAGCCGTGTGAACCATTTGCTGAAAATTTGACGTCATGGGCCTATAAAAGCCTATGGAGCCTCATTTGATGGCAAGAAGCTGAGGAGTGAGGACCTCCTCCTCCAATAGGAGTACAAGGGCATGCCTGCTGAAGATGAAAGAAGATACAGATGAAGAAGAAGACCCCAGAAGACCCTGAAATTGGATTACAATTTACAGATGAAGTAAAAGAAAGAAGAAAAGGATTTTGGATTTTTTTAACCTGTGGCCCGTTGCTGTTTGGGATCGTGGATTGGTTCGAGAGCTTGCGGTGTCCCCAGGAATTGGAGGGTGAAGACATATAAAGGTAAGGAAAAAAATAGAATATGTTATTTTTCTTTTACAGGTTTTAAATTTTATTTTTATTGTGATTACATTTTTTTTTTGTGCCCATTCATTGCCACTGTATTTATGTATGTCTCTTTATGGATATACATACATACAGGGGACAAGCAATGGTTGGTTTTGCAAATGCTTGCTTTTATGTATTTTACATGTATATTGGTTATTTGTTTTTAAATTTGTATGCTATTTATTGTGCATATTTTTGTTGTTTACTGGAAGGTTTGCTGGTGTTTTAAATGGATTATTTCTGGCTTTTGATTGGTGTTTGCTTTTTAATGTTGGCTAATTTTTTTGCTTTTGAATTTCAATGATGCAGTTTATTTGTATATTTATTTTAATTATTCATGGTTTTGTTTTGTTATTTTAATTGTTAATTGTGGTATTTATTTTGGATTGGATTAATTGATTGGTGATAATGTAGCTTGGTTTACTTCTTTATCTGTTTTTAGTTTCTCATTGTTTGGAATGCATTGGATCTTGTTTGTGATTTTTTTTAGGTTGACCTTTGACTGGCATAGTGTTAAATGATGCCCATATTATATGGGCATGATATACCCACTGTGCCATTCAATTGTTTTATTGGCATTTGTTATCCATTTAATTGGTTATGTGATGTGTTTTATTTTGCTATGTGGTGTGTTTTATTTGGGCCTGTTTTTTTATTCCTTCACCATTTCTTGCTATAGTGGTAAATCATGCTCATATTATATGAGCATGATGTACCCACTTTACCAATGAATGGGTTAAGGGTGGGGGTAGTTGCCTGGGGAGGGTGGTTAGGCCTCCTGGGTGGGTAGTGGCAGAGGGTGGGTTAACCCCTTAATTACTATAGCGGTTACTAACATTAATTTAATGTACTGTATTGTTTGTGGCAATGGAGGACATGGACAGGGATGAGAATGAGGATGGCCTTCATCGCGGCAGCCTGGCAGGGTTGAGTGCAAGATTTATTTACTTTATTTATGCTGCTGAATGTTGTATTTTAAATGGACAAATGCACTATTATCCATATGCGGATAATAGTCATTTTGGCCATTATTGGACTGTATGTGTTACGGGGCGGGAGGGTGTATTTGTTTTAAAGTATTGTTTTTGGGGGGGCACACGATTGGTACCGCAGGCCAGCGGGGACCCCCACACTCCCACGGGGATCACCTGGGGACACCCACCGGCCTGTTGTATCAATGCTGTGTTTAATTTTTTTTATCCTATCAGAGATAGGTACAGTCCATGAGCCCGCCCATTCTTGAGGCTTTCTGGAGGGTGTGGAAAAGTTAGCTTCAGTCTTCTTCCTGCTCCGGAGAAGAGAGGAATAAAGAGATGTGAGTCTCTCCCATGGCAGGGATGAGCATGCTCACCCTCAGTCTTTGGACTGAGGGAACATCAAGCTCAGCCACCAAGGCCTGTAAGACCAGGGCCTGCACCATCTAGAAGTCTGGGACTTCCAAGACTCTGCACCACTGTAGGAAGAACTGCAGTGGATGCCTGTGATGTATACCAATAAAGACCCGGTTCTATATACACTCCTGTCTATCAGTCCTTGGGCAGGAGGGAGAAGAATGCAGTAGTGGTGGCTGATTTCTGGATACCCTGGGACCCACTACGGCTGGAGGCGCTGAACACCAGAGAAAGAACTACAGAGAACAAGAACCCAAGCCTGTCCAAGCCTCTACTCTACCGCAGGCAACTCAGTATCTCCTGTTCCAAACAGGTAGTGCACCACACACGTAGCATAGGCTGTGCAATCTCCCAGAGGGGAGGGGGGGGGGGGGAGAGAAACAGTGCTACAATAGTAAATAGAAATAGGACTTGTGGGTAAATTTTGCATGTCTCAGACAGGTTTACAACCCTGCTTTTCACCATTATCTCTTTGCATACAATGCTTCCACTGCAGCCATGGATTCTGGGTAATGACATGCAAATGAGCACGCAGAGTGTGTCACTTTTTGCTTCTTGTCCATTTTAACATGGACCCCTATAAGCTTATGCCTGCTGTGTTACAGAGCTTTTCAGCACAGCATGGCTTAAAGTGCATATCCAGTAAACCTACTCACAGACAGCTATGTCGACCTTTTGGGTTTCATCATAGTGAGGTTGGTTGCTGGATTTGCAACATGAAGCTGGTACGTGGGTATAACCAGACATTGGTAAAAAAAAAAAAAAAGTCACTCCTTGACAAGGTGCCATAGTGGACGTGAAACACATGGGAGGAGGAGTTCTGTCTATTTTTTATGTAGGTCAATAAAGACTTTTAATATCTTTCACTGGTGAGTTCCTGAACTTTTTCCTCACAGCAAGCGGCAGTCCCCTCGATCATTCTACTGTTCCATTGGTAAAAAAGTGACAGAAACCTTCCATCGTACTGTGCACAGTAAATAAAAAATACCACTTGTGGGTACATTTGCATGCCTGAGATAGGTCTGCAAAACTGTTTTTGTATACTAATAATTTTGACCTTCATGCTTATTTATTTTCTTCTAGTTGTATCTGGTGTAAGACATCTCATACATGTCATACAGTAGCTTCTGGTTTGTTTTGGTCCTAGGAGAGACAGCATCTTTAACTAATAAAATATATCAATTGGTTAGAGTGTGGCGGCAACTACATATTTCCCATTGTACTAACCATTATATCAGAAATGTCCCATTCACATTCTCATCACATCCAAAAAAAGCAGATTGTGTCACCATTGCAATAATTATATCATAACATACAGTATTCCCTGCTATAGTGTAAAACAAGAGTGTGCATGCCCACTCTGCATGGAAATGCAACAAATGCACGAGTCATTTGTAATTTCACATTTTATGTCTGACTTCTTCCCACCAGTGAAACATAGTATTGTAGCATATCCAATTTCATATATTATGTGCAATCACAAAGGAAACTTGAGTAAACCCTAAACAAACGTGGCATAAATGTTCTTTATGTATAAATGGCTGCAAGGTGAATGCCATAAAGTTCGGGACACCGTCAGTCTTTTTAAAGTGCATGCATTTCCAAAGCAGCCATGTTCATTTAAAACATAAGATGATATATATTATACATTTACTGGTAGAAAAACTTTTTCAGTTTTGCACTGGCTTTTTCTCCGATTAACATTTTTACAATAAATGTGTTAATCAACAAAGGCTATATATCAAGCAAATGGCTTCCACATTGTAGCAACTGATCTGGGCTGAGCGAAATTCAGTATTCTGCTAAAGCAACAATACGGGTTAACTTAAAAAAAACCCAATATATATATATTTGTTTTTTTATTACAGGTTTGAAGCAGGGGGTCTCCGGAGCTGAACCCTGTTAATTTCAGCTCTGGGAACCCCCTGCTTGCAGGGATACTTAACTTGGTAGTGGTGCCGGTATCACAGCAAGCAGAGAAACTGTGGTCCTTAATCTAATGGCGGCGTTTACATATCCCGCGTTAAGCGGGCCAACAGGAAGTCATGAAATCATCTGGTGCAGCTTCCTATTGGCCGCGTGACCTTGACCTTTAAATGCCGCAGCGATACCCGCACTCACTACGGAGATAAGTATCTTTGGAAGCATGGGCTCCTCTGAGCTGAAATGAACGGGGTTCAACTCCGGAGCCCCTCTGATTTAACCCTGTAATAAAAATATATTTTTTGTTTTTTAAAAAGTTAACTCGTATTGCTGCTTTAAATGTGCCAAATCTCAGTAAATTGTTTGTAATGTGCTGCAAATATCACTGTGAATTGTATTTATTTTAATTTCAGTAAAAACAAGGTCTCAAATTATATATATATACTTGCTGATATACCCAGCGTTGCCCGGGTGTGGAAGAGCAGGGGGCATGGAGTGGAAGGGCAGGAGGCAAGGGGAGTGGAAGGGTGGGGGGGGGAGCAAGGGGCGTAGAAGGGCGGGGGGGGCAAGGGGCGTGGAAGGGCAGGGGGGGCAAGGAGCAGGGAGGGCAAAGGGCAGGGGGGGCAAGGAGCAGGGAGGGCAAAGGGCAGGAAGGGCAAAGGGCAGGGAAGAGGGGGGCAAAGGGCAGGGAAGAGGGGGCAAAGGGCAGGGAAGAGGGGGGCAAAGAGCAGGGAAGGGGGGGCAAAGGGCAGGGGGGCAGGGGGCAAAGGGCAGGGGGGGGGAGTCAGGGACGCGTGAAAGAACCCATTCCCCTGCATTTCCTCACCTTGCACACGGCTGCGCTCCTCTTCCTCCGGGTACCGGCTGCCCTCCTCCTCCACCTGGGGCACCGACCGCCCTCCTCCTCCACCTCGGGCTCCTCAGCGGTGTCAGTGACCCCCGGCAAGGCTGAGATGCTCTGGTGAGTAGGTGCTGTGCCCCGCCGTTGAACACGCCCTTCACGGGAGAGGCGGAGAGAGCTGGAGGAGTGCTCTCGGGGATGGGGAGCTGGGGGAGCAACCTGTGTGAGGGGAGAGCCGCAGAGAACGTGCTCTGTGTGTGGGGGGGGGGGGGAGTGGGAGCGGTGTGTGTGAGGGAGAGCACCGGGGAAGGGTCAGAGCTGGGGGAAGGGAGCGGTGTGTGGGAGATGAGAGCAGGAGAGAGCGTGCTCTGGGGGGCCAATGAGAGCCGTGATGGGGCGGGACACACGGGGGGGCAGACACACCGGCCAATGAGAGCCGTGGGAGGGCGGGCGGACAGACGGACCAAGCAAATGGTCTCCAGACACTCACAAACAAGATTTTCAGAAATATATATATAGATAATGGAATATATCACTCCAATTTTTTACATTTTAAACATATAATAAATAACATGAACTATATACATAAGCCAATTAATTAAGCCCAGCAAAGTGATAATATTACAGTTCACTATAAGCTAAATTTTTTGGGGGAAACGTGTGATCAGCGAACATTACTGTAAATGCGTCCATGTGCAGCGTTTCATTTCATTTACTTACAAATGCTGGCTATGGCTTGAGTCTGTGGTGCGGGAGACAGTGTGGAGCGCGGTCAGATTGCCTTAAGGCAGTGATCGTGCCCATAGACTGTGCCGGCGCATGCGGGCGGAGGCAGGAGGGGGCATGCGTTGCGCAAGAAATCAGTTGAAACTGATTTCTTGACAGGTCACGTGAGCGGTTCGCATAATGAGGGCAAACCAGCTCCGTGGTGCCCCTAAGGACGCCTCTAGGAACGCCCCCAAAGCTTGTCGACCATGGCCAGGGAAAGCACTCGCTTTCCAAAGCCTCCGCACGCAGGCGAAGGCACCATGGCCCGGGCCTTAGATCGCCTACAAGAAACAAATATGGTAGAAAAAAAATGTGGTCTTTCGAAAATAAATTAATATGTTTCTGCTTGTTTAAGAGAATATTTTTATTAGAACATTTTGTTTTTACCTTCAATGCATTGCACCAGGCTAGTGTGAAGACTACAAGTATATAATGTATAACCTTGCTCAATTAATGCAACTATGTATTTGTAACCATGTATCTGTCATAACCATATGCCCAGGACATACTTGAAAACGAGAGGTAACTATCAATGTATTACTTCCTGATAAAACATTTAAGAAATAAATAAATAAATAATTTCCATTGAAAAAAATAATGAGAAACATTCAGCACAAATTTAAAAAAAGAAAATGCATTAACCTATTACAGGAAATAATTTAGTTATTGCTGTAATTATAATTGGGTCCAAACTATATGGTGCGAATAATTTGCCTTGATAATAAGCATACACCTCACCTCTTGCAGAATCTAAATGAGTAGATGTCCTCAAATAGGAGTTCTGTACAAGAAGAGGAGGTAAGACTTCTTCAGGCTCTTACCTGCAGAATTACATTGCGCTGCTATTATCATAGAAAATAACTCTTAAAGCAACGATCCTTGACACTGAGTTTGAAGTAAATTTGCCGGTTGTTCCAAATCCTGTTTTTCGTATCTTCATGCCATTTTCCAGTCATTTTATCATGGGCCTAACCAGAGTACCTGGGATGGAGAAGAATTACCACAAGGGAAAAATATAGACACACATAGAAACCACAGCAGCCATTCCAAAAATAAAAAAATGAATAACGTCATTGTTTTTTAGGAGTTTTTGAAAAAGAAAAAAGGGTTGTATGCGGAGAAAAAGGCAGTATGAATTTAACTTTGATTGCATTTTGGAAGGTATTGCTACAGCAGTTTAAGTACAATAAGTCTGAAGTAACAAGGTACAAGTACTAATATTTCAAATAGACCAAAAGCAACCCTAGAGACATGCCATTTGGACACCGTTTTGACAAGAAAGTGGCATTGCAGCTTTAAATTATAAGCAAACGTTGCTTAAGAAGAAGCAGTAAATTTCGGTTTGAGGAAGCCAAAATGACTGCTTTCCAAGCAAACATATTACTATAGCTGTGTGTGGTATTGCCAAAATCTTATCATGGCCATGTGAAAATGTGTGCGGTTGGAGAGAAAACGAAAAAAAAATGATCAAAGCAAAGATTGTGTCTCCTCGATAAATAAGACAGTGGATAGTTCTCTCTTCCTAAACAGCTTGTCCAATAATTGTTGCAGGAGGTTATTCAGCACAGGACTGAAAATACAGAGTGTGTTTTACATTCCCAGGGACAATTTGTTTACACTCATTGGGTGTCTATTCCATGTTCAATCTGGCTGCATGTGTGTTTTTCATACTATACTCTAGTGCTCCCTTTAATTTGGACATTTCCTTCATAGGTCATCCAGGCAGTCTTCTTTGGGATCTGTGTGCTGTCCGACCTTTCCAGTCTTCTAACAAAAGGAATTGACAACCAGGAACAAGAGAGACAGTTAAAGAAGCTGATCTCCCTCCGGGACTGGATAATGGCTGTACTAGCCTTCCCTGTAGGAGTTGTAAGTGGGTAGTTAAATCTTATTTTATTTATTTTTTATGTTGGCAACACTAAACGACATTTGAATTTGTTTAAAAGAAATAAACGAGAGCATTTGAGGTAAAACTCATTTCAAATTAGAAAAAAAAAAATGGTAACATTAACCAAAATGTTTAAAACCAGTTGCAGGTTGTTTCAAATATATGACACTTAAGTAACAAAATATTAGACGTTTTATTGGAGGTCAGATTACATGAGGCTAATTGGACTCGCCTAGCGTCTAATTAGTCTTGCACTCTGCATTGATGTTTTTCCCCCCTATGATTTATTGCTCCTTCGTTAGTTTACTCATCAGTTTTTAAATCTTGCTTCAGCATAAGTGTTCCAAAGCTGTCCTGTACAGTCAGTCTCCTGGCTTGCAGTTATAGGATATAATCCTTACACTTGTGGGTTATTGGGGGATTGTGATCCAGTCCGCTTTTTCAGATTTTTGCTGAGATTGCTTTTTTTATACAGACGTGCTTCGTTTGCTACTGCAACAGTATATTTATTGATCTCTTTACCTCTCAGTCATTGCTGTGGTCTTATATTAAAAAACACAATTCCCCCAACTTTTAGACTTCTCACCTTGCATGGGCTTTAACTATGCTGCAATTCATATCTTTAAGATGCAAATAGGAAAGACAACCATGGGTACATGTACTGTATGTATGTATAATTTAATTTATATAGCTCAACAATGTACGCCGCGTGTTACAAAACTACAATACAAGGTCATTTTTGTTTTTTTTAAAACAAATAATGGGGATAAGTGCAGCAGGTAATTGACAACAAAGGGCAAAGGGAAACCTTACCCCAAAGAGCTTACCATGTAAGTGGCATGTTGGGAGACTTACAGACACAGTGGAAATAAAAGTGCATTATTAAAAGTGCAGTCAGGGAAGGGCAAGTGCATCTGGAGTTTGTAGTAGAAGCGTAGGCATTTTTAACGAGTTGCTTCTTTTAAGAGGTAGATTTTCAGCTGGGATTTAAATTTGGAAAGTGAAGGTGCTCGACATAGTGAGTGAAAAAGTGTTCTATAGATAGGGAGAAATTAGTGAAAAAAGGTTTAAGACGGTAGTGGGCTGTAGAAGTAAAAGGTGCAAAGATGAGACGACCTTGGGTTGGGATGTAAAAAAGATCAGAGTTGAGATATATGAATGTGCAGAGGAGTGTAGAGACTTTAAAGAAAGGAAGATCATTTTGTAGTTTATATAGCAAATAAAAATATCTCTGCAGCTAGGGATTCTTGGAAATGACATGCAAATGAGCACACAGTGTTACCTTTTGCTTCCAATCCATTTTAACATGAACCCCTATGAAACCCCTGCTGCTTTACACAGCTTTTCAGCAAAACCTGGGTCAAAGAAGTGCATAGCTAGTATACCCACAGAGCTTTTGAAGCAAAAGGTGACACTGTGTTTTCATTTGCATGTCATTTCCCAGAATCCCTAGCTGCAGTGGAAGCACTGTATGCTAGGAGATAATGGTGAAAAGTAGATGTGCAGACCTGTCTGAGACGTGTGAATGTGCTAACAAGTGATATTTTTAATTGCTGTTTACTGTATGATCGAGTGTTTTGGGCGCTTTTTTCACCCAACATAACTTATTTAATATGTGGTAGTTTATGTAGAAATTAATAGAACCCAGCAGAGAGAATCCAGGAGGTCAGAAGCAGATACACCAATAAATGGTACACATTTCTTCGTGGGCCACTTTACTACTGTCCCCCTCTCACTCAATTCCCCTCCTCCTTTTTTTTCTCAATTCCACACCCCCTCCATCTCCAGTTGTGCAGCAAAGATGAGCTGGTTCCCCACAGGTGGATGCGGTAGTTGGGCCTGACTTTGGGCACTGGACGCGTGGGAGTGGGGAGGAAAGCAAAGGTGGGTTGATGCTAAAATGAGGATGGGGGTTGGATTCAGGCCATTCGAAATGCCATCTGGCCTGTGGGCCACGGGTTAGCTACCCTTGCTATAGGGGACATTAATTTAGTCTAAATTGTAGTACATTTTGCACTTGGGTCCTCATTTAATCCACGTGAGGAGAACAGATCCTAGCACAAACTTTACTAACAATGCATCATTGCATTACTTCCCAACACGTTTTTAAACAGTATTCTGCCCAATGCTGTAGCTGCACAATCTGGAGGAGCCTCTAATGGTCTTAAATTATACCTCCTTATTAAAATATATATTTTTACTTACTCAGACACTTTTTCACAAGTTCTATAATGAATAAGACCCTGTATTTCTCTTTGGTTCTCTTAATACAATGTTTTCATCCCCACTTCTGTCTGTATTGTCCATGCACTGGTCAGACTTGTGATCTTTACTATTAAACACATTTACTGTACATATCTTCAGGCTGATCCCCAACATGTGAGTTTCCATTTACTAATATAATTCAATATTGCACTTTCTCTCTATGTCTACATGTTGTGTGTATAATAATCATGCATTATTAATAAACTATTTCAAGGATGGAGGAATGTCGGTGTGCAGAGCAGTGCAATTTAAAATGGCTTATAAAGCATTCAGAGAAATCTTTTTTATGGCCAAATGTAAAATGAGTTAATACAGGATAGTATATTTCATGATATACTTAACTGTTGAAAAGTACAGTAACATAACAGCGCATCAGCTTGATTTCACTTAGAAGAACTGCAATTGAAAGCATAATCCCCTCTACTCGGCTTAGATTTTTTTTCTTCAACATTGCAATTGTGAAGCCCTTGACTGGTGTTTTTAGTAGTGTCACCCTTTTTACGTTCTGCAGTTGGTTTCAGGAGTTATTAGTTGCAGAAAATGGGATTCCGAGGCAAGTTTAAATGGCTGTTGCCATTCACACACATGAAGGCAACAGAGGTTGCCACAGTAACAGCTATTACCAGTGACACAATAAACAGGTGAAAACTCGGCAGATAATAAAGGTTTTGAAAAATGAAAAGTTAGAAGTAGTACAGGCCGTGCTGATCGGTTCATCGTCCTCATGGTGAAAATGTATGCCAACTGTAAGAAACCCTTTTATAAATTCAGCACATGAAGAGTGCAGCAATGTGAAACAGTTAAAAATAAAAAGCTACTTGAAGTTGTTGCACAAACAGATAAAAGCATTATTGGCTTTCTTAAGTTTAGGATTACGGCAGTGTTAATCTTATTGAAGCGCATACACAGGTAAACGAAGAAAATAACTACATGGAAAGGATTCATTTGTTAAAGATTATGGTGTTTACATTTTATGTTGACTCATATCTGCGTTTTGATCCTCCATAGACCGGATGTCTGTGAACTCCCGGATATGTTGAGGTTCCACCTAAGAGACTCTTATCTTTAGAGGCCTTTTCACATGGACAGAAAGTTGCCACTAATATGCTATGTAAAACTAAGTGAACATTATGAGTCACAGTCAAATGGAGGGTAGTGGCTTAATGGTACATTAAGTTTGATGCACGAGAACCTGCTTTAAAAGGTAATTCTACAGTATATATAATAGAAAATATACAAATGTTATATTTTGTCATAAACAATTATTTCGGCTGATGAGATTTTTGATCATTTATAGTTGATAAGACCCATTCATGATTACAGTACATGATGTATATTTCGAGCCTGTAATATGAATACCATAAGTCAAGGGTGCTCAACTCCAGTCCTCAAACTCCCCCAACAGGTCAGGTGTTCAGGATATCCAAGCTTCAGCACAGGTGGCTGATTGAGCTACCGGTGCTGAATCTGGGTTATTGTGAAAACCTGACCTGTTGGGGGGGGGGGCCTTGAGTACTGAAGTTGAGCACCCCTGCCATAAATGGTACACAGGATCATACAATGTGGTAATCAACTAGTGTGACAGAGGTCAAAGTTGAAATAAGCACTAAAGACAAAATGTGATATTAAAAAAAATAGAAAGTAATTAGTAGCTGCATATATAAAACTTTCAAAAATAAATAAATACTGTAGCACATCAGTCTTGATTCTATTTTTATATTTTATTGCATCAAATTAACATTTCATTGTCTTCATCAGCGAGCTTGTGACACTCAAACGTTGATTTATAATCTTATAAAATATAATGATCGCATCAAGGCAAATATAAGCAATCTTGGCTGTTTACGAAGCCAGGGGAGCTCAACTCCAGTCCTCAAGCCCCCCCACCCCCCAACAGTCAAAGGCCCAGTCTTTGAGCCTCATATTGAACCACCTGTGCTGATGGGATATCCTGAATATCTGACCTGTTGGGAGGGGTGGGGGGGTGTTTGAGGACTGGGTTGAGCATACCTGTATGAAGGTAAGGTGTGTGCCCTTCCCCCATTTGGCTTTATCCTCTGATATATAAAACTTTGGCATACCTGCAAACGATGGTAGCACAAAATTTACTTTTTATCATGGTACAAAACAAAAATCAGGCTGGTAAACACTACTACAGCAAGTTTAATTTTACACAAAAATGTACTATTGGATACATTTTGCATTTGTAGTACGCATGTTTGAGAATTAACATAAAAGTTTTTTTGCCACTTATTCATTCTCCTTGCTCCTTATTTAAAATGAGGATTTACAGAAAGTTAAGTGGAAGAGTTAAGGATAGTTCACATGTTAATGTGATGTATATTGTATAATTCACAAGGAGGAGTCTCAGAGCCAGCAATTTGGGATGCTCCTAACTGGGGTCTAAAGGGATAATACGTAATGGAACTAGGTGCTAAGGCAAAAAGAATCTGCTCAACAAACATGAATAATGGGCGAGCAGTGGCCAAGCACACCAAAAACTCAGGAGATCAATAAAGTGCATTCTATTGATCTGAGTTTTTGGTGTGCTTGGCCACTGCTCGCCCATAATCTGGTGTATCCAATTTTGCTTGTGGGACCATTTTTTGACCTCATTCTCTATGCATCAAAAACCTGTCAAGTCTGAACTGACGTAAATTCTCTGGCTAACAATGTGGGTCAGATGTCAGGCACCAAAATAACAAATTTCTTGCAGGCATTTTTTGGGGACTGCGGGACATAGATTCTCTGTGAAGTCAGAGGTGGCATGACCTTCTCTGACATACATTTAGGTGTGTGCTGTTTGTCTGGCTAGGCAGATGTTGGATCACGAATTTAACAATGTGTATTTTTTCACTTAACCACCATGGTAAATGTGCAGTATTACTGCACATATGAAGGCCCATCGTAGGCTGAGTAGAGACAGGATGAGGGGAGGATGGTGGTGTTTACTCCAGCCAGCACCAGGTTGAAAAATGTCAGAATACAGTAGTTGTAGACATGGATCAGATACTATGAATTAATTTGCCGGAGTGGGAGAGTTGAAGAATCCGGATTGATTCCCCCCACAAAAGAAATGCAGACTAACATTTCACTAGTTGGACTTCCCTGGAGCTTAAGACATACAGTAGCCCTCAGAGTCTTGAAAATTGGCAAAGACCATAGAGGCTAAACAGAAATATGAGGTAATATGCTATAGATATAGCATGACACATGCTGTTTCCATGTAAACTGAATAATAATGATGACTTTCATAGTACCTTTGTTGGCATATGTAGTAACATAAAAATAGTCTAGAATGAATTACTGAATTTATACATGCAAAACAGTTTCACAGTATTGTTATTTAGCATTTAAAGTAACCAATACATGTTTTCAAAATATGCGTAAATGTCAGATGACATTGTTTTATCAGAGATTACGTATAGGGATACTCTGGGGAGTGTTCAATATACAACAATGGGAAAGGGGAAAGGGGTGGAAACCCTCGCATCAGCCTCTAATCAAAAAAGAATTAACAACGGTGCAATAAGGGGAAGGAGCAGAATTATAACAAATAAACAAAAGACACCCTGTGGGCAGCACTCGTTGTAAGCAAATATGAATTGGTGATAGATTTAAAATTAAAATGCTTTAATCGTATAATTTAAAATAGATGTCAAAATTGTTGAAAAAATGGTCAACTGACTGTGGTGACAAAATACAAAAAAAAAAAAAACAGACAAAAATATATCAAATACTATAACTGAGGTCTAGGGGGGGAGGTGGAGTGCCCACCTAACTGCTAACTAGCAGAGATCAACAATCAAGGACTAAATAGTCAACCCCCTAGTTCAGCAATAACAAGGTTAAAAGGCCTGTAAAGTAGATACAGGTGACGGAGAACTACCCATGCAAAGGTATATACCAATGTGCTATGCACAATAGATTGAAAGCTCACTAATGGCTATTTGATAGTCCACAATGAAGATGGTGAGGAATACCCTAAATAAAGGGTTAAAGCAAGCCTAACTATAGAAAGGTTGATATGGTAGGCAATGTGTTATATAATAGTGTGCACAAGAGCTCACAAAGTGTGGTGCTTAGCTCTGGGGCACGGTTCTAGTCCGTATCCAGTTATAGCCCCCTAACATAAATGTGCCACTTAAACATGCTTAATAATACCTCACAATATACACATAGGTCAGTCAGTGACTATCAATAGCTAAATGTACAAGAGCTTACAAAAAATGTATTTTACAGCTCTGGGGCACGGATCTAGTCCGTATCCAGTTATGGCCCCCTAATACAAATGTGTCACAGTAACAGATAGGTAAACAGACTGTGATAACATAGTGAGCAAACACATAAATGAGCCGAGGGGAGAGGGAATGCACGAAATGAAAAAAGTAGTCAGCAGCAATTGCATTTACACGTGCTGGGTAAGGTGAGGTAATTGAATATATACCGCATCTCTGTGGGTTTAGTTAAGCCCTCGTCAGGGTTGATATCGCGGAGTAACGCTGACATAAGCAGTTGTACCTGTGGTTCCTGTTCAAGATCCTGCTGCCATAAGATACCACATAAAGTACCTGGTGTCTATGATGTATGGACCCAGACTCCCTTAACACGCGTCTCGGCTCTGTACAGAGCCTCTCACCCTCTGCTCGGCATGGGGACGTCAATGCGTGATGACGTCAGTCCTGTAGCCGCCTCCCACCTGACGTACGTTTCGCTGGGACGCTTTATCAAAGGTGGTGAAGTGAGGAACTACATGCATAGTATATATAGTGTATTAAGTACCAGCTAATGCAGGGCAGCTGAGTCTAACCAATTGCTTCTATTGCAGGAGGACGGTAGCTATCGCGGTGCTGAGGAATTGATCAAAGAAGAGACATTTGAGATAATAAAGTGTAGACTGAGTGAACAAACTGAGTGTGGTATTCATTTGTTCAAGAGTTGAATGTAAATTGTGATGTACTTAGAGACACAGGATATTAATACGTTGTGCTATTAAATGCCAAGACCCATTTCAAATGGATGTATTAAGTCAATGTTGTTCAGGAAGATAATGCTGACAATCTATATAAAGGGAGAGAATAGGAAGCCTTCGTTTATCCATCTGGGTGCCAAAGTACCCAGTACATAGATCCATTTGGATTCTTTTTGTAAGATTAAACGGTTCCAATCACCCCCTCTAGGACTAGGGGGGACACTCTCAATCCCTGTAAAGTGAAGGTTGGTAATGTCACCGCCATGTACCTGATGAATGTGGTTGGCGAGGGGGGTATCTAAATGATTCCGTATAGCCCCCAGATGTTCCAAAATACGCTGGCGGAATTCACGGATGGTCTTGCCAATATATTTTTTGGTACATTGACAGGTGACTTGATAAATAACTCCCTTTGTCCGGCAGTTAATAAACTGCCTGACTTTGTAACTTTTTGTATTGTTCCAATTGAAGAAGTTTTTAGAAAGGGACAGATGTGTACAAGCCTTGCATCCTTGGCATTTAAAGTTCCCCACAGATCTATTAATTAGCCATGTTGATGTTGTTAATGGTCTCAAATGGCTATGGACCAACTGGTCTTTGAGATTAGGTGCCCGCCTGCTGACCAAAGTTGGTGTAGTTCGCAGGACATCATTAAAATCTGGGTCGTTTAAAAGGATTGGCCAGTGTTTCTTTAATATGGCATTAATCTCTGACCATTGATTGTTGAACGTACCCACAAATCTTATAAGTTTAGAGTCAGCGACTGGAGAGCAATGTGTGCTCAATAAAGAGGTTCTATCTGTAAATTTCGCTCTCCGATAAGCTTGTTTAATACATCGTTGGCTGTACCCCCTTTCCCTGAATCGTTCACTCATCTTTTTAGCTTCATGTTCAAAAGCTGTGATAGTGGAGCAGTTCCTGCGAATCCGTGTGTGGGGCTACAGGGGCAGACAGAGAAGACGATACAGGAGACAGAGGTAAATTCCACTACTACTAACACACTGCATATCAACCAAGTAATCAATCTGTCTGACAAAATCCTGACATCAGATCAAATTATAGCACTAAATAAAGGCCTGTCATTCTCTCCGTCTGAGAATTTTAAGATCTTTGATTGGGTTAAAGATACCAACCTGTTTGGGAGGAAACTCCTCCTACACAAATTCTTTAAACGACGCGAAACATTTCAACTTAAGAATGAAGGCCTACTCTATTTCGATCAGTTACATATTGACAATATGCGGGACCTTACAGCACTCCTGGAAGAATCTAATAGAACTGAAGGAGAAGGCCCGTTCTCTGATCTCAAACCTAGGTCAAAATTTACCCCTCCATTAGTGACCAGCCCAAATGTGGAGGTATTTATGAAACTTGTAATAAGTGATCTAGAAGATTTGCAACCGCATAATAAATCTGATAATCTCTCTGTATCCGAACGACAAGGTCTTAAAGACTTACAAAATGATATTACAATCACTGTGAAACCCTCGGATAAAGGGGGTAACACAGTGATTATGAATACTGTCGATTACGTTACAGAATGCACACGCCTCCTCTCAGACTCCACTTGTTACAAGAGACTCAAAATGAGCCCCACAGAAACTTTTAAGAAAGAACTTAAAACCATCCTAACGATAGCTTTAGAATCTAAGGTCATATCAAAAAAAGAGTATGAACAACTCCTAACCCCCGCACCAGTCCTATCCACCTTCTATTGCTTACCGAAGATCCACAAGGGAACCTTACCCCCCCCTGGGAGACCCATTGTGTCCGGTATATCTAACCTCACGGAACAAAGTAGTAAATACGTTGACCAAATTCTACGACCGTTTGTTGACAGCCTACCATCGTTCCTTAGAGACACCAAGGACGCACTCAATCGACTAAATGACATAGTCCTCGACAAAGACACACTACTGATTAGTCTTGATGTCGAATCGTTATATACCTCTATTGTACACCAAGTGGGTATAGACGCAGTATCCTACTTCCTAAAAAGTCGAAGCTGTGAATTTGTGACACATAATCAACTTGTACTCGACCTACTGAGATTCATATTGACACATAATTACTTCACATTCAATGGTGTCATTTACCATCAACTCAGAGGTACGGCGATGGGGACCACCTGCGCCCCCACCTATGCGAACCTATATCTCGGTTGGTGGGAGGCGGAGGTGGTTTTCCATGAAGCCAATGAAGCCTATACGATCCAAATTCTGCTGTGGGTCCGCTTCATCGATGATGTCCTGGTCCTGTGGCAGGGGACCAGGGCGTCATTTATTGAATTCATCAATATACTTAACACCAACGAGTTCAACCTTCATTTAACGTATGAAATTGATACACAGGAAGTCACGTTCCTTGACTTAAAAATTTCCAGAGGTGCTGGTGACAAAGTGGAAACTACTATCCACAGAAAAAAGACAGCCACCAACAGCCTTTTGCGTTATGAAAGTCACCATCCAAGGCGACTCAAGGAGGGTATCCCTGTTGGGCAGTTCCTGCGGATTCGCAGGAACTGCTCCACTATCACAGCTTTTGAACATGAAGCTAAAAAGATGAGTGAACGATTCAGGGAAAGGGGGTACAGCCAACGATGTATTAAACAAGCTTATCGGAGAGCGAAATTTACAGATAGAACCTCTTTATTGAGCACACATTGCTCTCCAGTCGCTGACTCTAAACTTATAAGATTTGTGGGTACGTTCAACAATCAATGGTCAGAGATTAATGCCATATTAAAGAAACACTGGCCAATCCTTTTAAACGACCCAGATTTTAATGATGTCCTGCGAACTACACCAACTTTGGTCAGCAGGCGGGCACCTAATCTCAAAGACCAGTTGGTCCATAGCCATTTGAGACCATTAACAACATCAACATGGCTAATTAATAGATCTGTGGGGAACTTTAAATGCCAAGGATGCAAGGCTTGTACACATCTGTCCCTTTCTAAAAACTTCTTCAATTGGAACAATACAAAAAGTTACAAAGTCAGGCAGTTTATTAACTGCCGGACAAAGGGAGTTATTTATCAAGTCACCTGTCAATGTACCAAAAAATATATTGGCAAGACCATCCGTGAATTCCGCCAGCGTATTTTGGAACATCTGGGGGCTATACGGAATCATTTAGATACCCCCCTCGCCAACCACATTCATCAGGTACATGGCGGTGACATTACCAACCTTCACTTTACAGGGATTGAGAGTGTCCCCCCTAGTCCTAGAGGGGGTGATTGGAACCGTTTAATCTTACAAAAAGAATCCAAATGGATCTATGTACTGGGTACTTTGGCACACAGAGGGATAAACGAAGGCTTCCTATTCTCTCCCTTTATATAGATTGTCAGCATTATCTTCCTGAACAACATTGACTTAATACATCCATTTGAAATGGGTCTTGGCATTTAATAGCACAACGTATTAATATCCTGTGTCTCTAAGTACATCACAATTTACATTCAACTCTTGAACAAATGAATACCACACTCAGTTTGTTCACTCAGTCTACACTTTATTATCTCAAATGTCTCTTCTTTGATCAATTCCTCAGCACCGCGATAGCTACCGTCCTCCTGCAATAGAAGCAATTGGTTAGACTCAGCTGCCCTGCATTAGCTGGTACTTAATACACTATATATACTATGCATGTAGTTCCTCACTTCACCACCTTTGATAAAGCGTCCCAGCGAAACGTACGTCAGGTGGGAGGCGGCTACAGGACTGACGTCATCACGCATTGACGTCCCCATGCCGAGCAGAGGGTGAGAGGCTCTGTACAGAGCCGAGACGCGTGTTAAGGGAGTCTGGGTCCATACATCATAGACACCAGGTACTTTATGTGGTATCTTATGGCAGCAGGATCTTGAACAGGAACCACAGGTACAACTGCTTATGTCAGCGTTACTCCGCGATATCAACCCTGACGAGGGCTTAACTAAACCCACAGAGATGCGGTATATATTCAATTACCTCACCTTACCCAGCACGTGTAAATGCAATTGCTGCTGACTACTTTTTTCATTTCGTGCATTCCCTCTCCCCTCGGCTCATTTATGTGTTTGCTCACTATGTTATCACAGTCTGTTTACCTATCTGTTACTGTGACACATTTGTATTAGGGGGCCATAACTGGATACGGACTAGATCCGTGCCCCAGAGCTGTAAAATACATTTTTTGTAAGCTCTTGTACATTTAGCTATTGATAGTCACTGACTGACCTATGTGTATATTGTGAGGTATTATTAAGCATGTTTAAGTGGCACATTTATGTTAGGGGGCTATAACTGGATACGGACTAGAACCGTGCCCCAGAGCTAAGCACCACACTTTGTGAGCTCTTGTGCACACTATTATATAACACATTGCCTACCATATCAACCTTTCTATAGTTAGGCTTGCTTTAACCCTTTATTTAGGGTATTCCTCACCATCTTCATTGTGGACTATCAAATAGCCATTAGTGAGCTTTCAATCTATTGTGCATAGCACATTGGTATATACCTTTGCATGGGTAGTTCTCCGTCACCTGTATCTACTTTACAGGCCTTTTAACCTTGTTATTGCTGAACTAGGGGGTTGACTATTTAGTCCTTGATTGTTGATCTCTGCTAGTTAGCAGTTAGGTGGGCACTCCACCTCCCCCCCTAGACCTCAGTTATAGTATTTTATATATTTTTGTCTGTTTTTTTTTTTGTATTTTGTCACCACAGTCAGTTGACCATTTTTTCAACAATTTTGACATCTATTTTAAATTATACGATTAAAGCATTTTAATTTTAAATCTATCACCAATTCATATTTGCTTACAACGAGTCGAGTGTTCAATATACCCAAGCACTCAGTGCATGCCTCGGTAGTGTTTGGTTATATTGAAGAATCCCCAGACTGTCATCCCAGAATATAGCCACGCTATTCAAAATATGCAAATGCAGTTTAATAGGTGTAGACAGAATGCTAACTTTGAACATTAGAAGTTCGCAAGCATACGTTTGTACTACATTACAGTGAGTAACACTGTAACATAACTTGTTCAATTCTGAACATTTTGCGAGCTCGAAAGGGTTGTAGTAAATAAAGAAATGTGTACCCTTTTGTTAATGTAACTTTCAAACAAGCTTTTTTGTATAAGTGCAAAGGATATATATATATCAATAGTGGCGCTCTAATTATAATAGAAACATGTGTTAACACAATAGTAACAGTTCAAAACCAAATTGAATATAAATGTGGTGATACAAACAAACTGCTTTAACCCAAAGCAGGATTGCTCTCTCAATCCCAGGTAGGTATGAAGAAGTGGTGGTCGATGGGAAGCGCAAACATGTGGAAACAAAAAATAGTTCTAATGGTGCAGTATAGTTATATTACAAGTGAATTAGTCTTCTTAAGGTCTATAGCTGTTAAACTCACAAAAGTGAGGATAGGTCTGTGTACGTAATGGTATCTTTAGATATTGCCTCTTCAATTTTGAGGATGAGTGTGTCAACTTCAGCAATGATGTATTAGTGGATTCCTTAAATGGTTAAACACAGAGAACCAAACAGTGCGGACTGTATAAAACTGTATTAGAATGGTAAGTATATCACAATACACTCACATGATTTAAGTTGTTATTAGGCATTTTGATACACAATTGATCTCGCCTCCGGTTCAGCCACTTCGCCGACCGGACCTGCCTAAACCCGCTGATGTCACATCCGGATTTGCTGGAACGCAACCGTGAGACGCACGTCGAGCAGAGGGGAAGCAGAAAACTGACCCGGAGGCGAGATCAATTGTGCATCTAAATGCCTAATAACAACTTAAATCATGTGAGTGTATTGTGATATACTTACCATTCTAATACAGTTTTATACAGTCCGCACTATGTTTGGTTCTCTGTGTTTAACCATTTAAGGAATCCACTAATACATCATTGCTGAAGTTGACACACTCATCCTCAAAATTGAAGAGGCAATATCTAAAGATACCGTTACGTACTAATCTGGGGGTGGGGGAAGGGAAGGGGACAGGGGAAGGGGAAGCTCCCGCGTCAGCAAAATGAGGATAGTTTATGAAATCAAATAACACACAAACTCGTGCAATAGAGGATAAACTATAATAACAACATAAACAGACAGACAAGTTCCTCCTTGAATGCACTCAGAAAGGTAAGTCAGAGCGATATGGTTGATAACATTAAAAACCTTTTAATCACCAAATAGTAAGAACATATTGTATAGAGGGAAATGGTAGAAGTAGTCCACGGCCAGTCCCTTAAAACAAACCAAGAAAAGATCTTCCTAAATAGGTGTATGGAAGATAGTGGGGACAATACACCACCTAGGTGTGGGCTACAGAAAACTGCAAAGTCTCGCCACAAAATAACTTCAGACTTGAGAACCTGTCCTGTTGGCAGGAATTCTATTATCAAAAACCAGCACACTTATAGAAAAAAGTATGCTGATACTAGATCTGAAGAAGGTGTGGGCTACAGAAAACTGCAAAGTCTCGCCACAAAGTAACTTCAGACTTGAAAACCTGTCCTGTTGGCAGGAATTCTATTATCAAAAAACCGGCACACCTATAGAAAAAAGTATGCTGATACTAGATCTGAAGAGGCGGTTCATATACAGTTCGTGAGTAATAAAGCCCTTACATCCGTATACATAGACCACAAGGAATGGGGGTGTATGTCAACTCCAGAACACAAATGAAGTCAACGAATGATGTGGAGAGTAATACATATAACATAAATTAAACCACATACATAGCTATTAACTACATGGCTAGTGAGTAGTAACCTCTGCGTAGGGCAATTCTTGATAATAGAATTCCTGCCAACAGGACAGGTTCTCAAGTCTGAAGTTATTTTGTGGCGAGACTTTGCAGTTTTCTGTAGCCCACACCTAGGTGGTGTATCTTCCATACACCTATTTAGGAAGATCTTTTCTTGGTTTGTTTTAAGGGACTGGCCGTGGACTACCGATACCGTTACGTACACAGACCTATCCTCACTTTTGTGAGTATAACAGCTATAGACCTTAAGAAGACTAATTCACTTGTAATATAACTATACTGCACCATTAGAACTATTTTTTGTTTCCACATGTTTGCTCTTCCCATCGACCACCACTTCTTCAAGCTTTTTTGTATAACTGCAATGCCGCAGGCTCTTGTAACCTGTCATCGGTAATTATCCAATCACAATATGCTTTGTAAACTACTAGGGTAATAAAACAAATATTGATAAAACTGACACAAAAGTGAGTCTAAATGGTGTTGCATTGCTGGCAGCAGCATTTTTGCAACCGCTGACTAATTTAAAATGGCGGCTGCTCCCGCTAGAAAGTTGTGTGTATCCTGTATGCTGCAACGTCCCAGCAGGAGCAATAACGACTGCTACATCTGTACCAAAATAGAGGCTGTACAACCGCAACTAAAACACTCTTCTTCTAAGACGAGTGTAATCACAGCACAAATCATTTTGTTCATGGGCCCTGGTGTTTAATAAAAAAAATAAAATACATCTCTGTTCTTAAATGATCATTTAATAAACAATGAGGGAAGCATCACAAAGCTAGAATATCCTTCCGATTGGTCACATTGTATCACTAAGATGAAAGCTCAACAATCAATCCAAAGAGTAACATGGAACCAGTTCCTAATACACATTCAGCCTCGTTCAATAAACCTTGCTGGCAGTTAAGCTCACTATGTTTCCTGGTTAAGTGCTTACTAAAGTGGAAGTTTTGTAAATGAGATTGGCATCATGCCATAAAATAAGTCTTCTCGATAGCTGCTACGCCTTGACTAGACACTTTATGGACCCATTTATTACTTTTGTGCGTTTGCTTGTTCCCAAGTTATTATTACTAATGTTATTACTGTGCATCAGTTTTGCCCAGTGCCTCATCAAGACTATTGAGTTTATCCCCAAACTTGGGGCTAGATCCTCAGAGGTCCGGTAATTTTGACCTATTAACATTACGTTCCCGAAATAGGGAATGGATGTTATTTTTCTTCTTGGTAACGGGGATCCTCAAAGCTAATGAGATGCAAAAATAACATCTGTTCAAAATAGTAGCGCTATTAACTTGATTTTCATGTCGCA
This sequence comes from Ascaphus truei, assembly GCF_040206685.1. Taxonomy (NCBI): domain Eukaryota; kingdom Metazoa; phylum Chordata; class Amphibia; order Anura; family Ascaphidae; genus Ascaphus; species Ascaphus truei. The sequence continues at coordinate 244,318,075 of NC_134486.1, forward strand.
GAGACATGTTCTCCAATACACGGCACATGTGCATTGGTCAAACTTTTAAAGGAGCGTTATATAGGCAGCATTATTAATGGAGATTTCCATGTGCGTTACCAAACGTTTATGCAAATGTTGTTATAATTTTGAGAAATGTATCCTTTTTACACTTAACGATATGGTGTGTAATGTTATAATGACTGTATAAAGCAGGGGTGTCCAACTTTTTTGTACCCAAGGGAACACGTTAGCGTTCAGGAGAGAGTGGGGAGCACCAACCAATGCGTGCATATGCACGAACATACTGTAATACACATACATTGGGGGGAGGCTTCCGGTCCCGCTCGCAGGAGTTGGGCCCGACTTCTGATGCGGACCGGTATGCAGCAGCTGTCAGCGGCACTGCGGTCACGAGCACCCACAAAAGGTTTGGCGGACGCCACATTGGGAATCCCTGTTATAAAGTATGGGTGTACAATAATGTATATCCATACATATCAACAATATTAATGTAAAATTTAAATAAATGAAGGAAGGACATCCTTCATTTATTTTAATTGTACATTAATAAAAAGGAAATATTCATTTATATAATTAATATAAAAGTGTTCATTACATTGCTTTTAGGCTATTCCAAGAAATACCTCAATGATAATCAGGGTCTGGATGTGAATAAGGGCAGCTTTTGAGAGGTGCTAAATATCATAGTGTTATCATCATGTGCCATCTGTCCTGCACGGCACACCTGTGAGCACGTGACCTGCATATGGGACAATACACTTCACCATTGTAAAAGTCCCTCAAATTAACAATATCTCCCCTCAATCCGCCCAAATATACCATCTATCACGAACAACACACAAGTGAGCACGTGACTTATTTACAACCAAGGATAATACAGTACACACGGCTATTCTTGCCAACTCACCTTTCTCCTTCAAAGGTACTTTCAATTAGTTACTGTAACGCCTGTATGCCCGCAGACCTGGCCAGTCCCCAGTACTGAGGTTATAACACGCACTCACAGCAGTGAGGGCGTGCCCGGAGTGTGGTAGTGCGTTGCCAGGCCTGTTGAGAAAAGGTTAGCAGATACTTGAAATGTCCTGGGTATGAGAGTTTGGATAGTAATGTCCGTGTGCCAGAGTTCAGGGGTAATAGAGAGCAGCGTAATCAAGTCCATAAGCCAGTGTTCGAGAATAGGAGAAGGCAATGTAAACGTATCCGAATGCAGGGTCCAAGGGCAGGAGAAAGCAGGGTTAACCAATTCAAAGCAGAGTTCAAGCCAGGGAGATCCAAAGGTAAACAGGGACAGGAACCAGCATTGAAAGAGACAGGAGAGCCAAGCATACTGCACCGACACACTTTATTCGAGCAAATACCCAGTATGTACCTGGCAGATACCTGGAATGCGCCGCTCCTCACCTCTGACAAGCCCCGTTGCGTTTGCCTTCCCAGCCTGGGTTCATGCCTGGCTGACGGGCGGCTGATCTGTTAAATGATAATGATTAGGATTTAATAGGCTGCAATGCTTCGCGTGTCTACCAGATGGCATAAATTCATGAATTGTAATGCAGTATATATATATATATATATATACTATGCAGTATTGCAGCCAGCGGGAATAAAATGCTTCAATCCCTGCCTGGAAAATACCTCAATGCACTCGGGCAGAAAACAGTCACAAACCTCATTACACCCGGGTATACCCGAATTCGTGGGACTAGCCGAGCTCGAATAAAGTGTAGAGTGTAGAGACTGCACACACAGGTGTCACAAGAAGCAATGAGCTAGAGGACAGACAGGGATTATAAAGGAGGGAGCACCAATGGGAGAGAGAGGAGGAGCAGAGGGTAGAGTGAGGGGTTGCAGAGATAGGTCAGAAGGAGAAAGGGAGGAGACCGGTAGATCAGACAGGGAAATGGCTTGCACACTATGAGGGGTGGAACCAGGGCTCAGGGAAGAGCTACAAGTGGAGCGTGTGCGCGCGCCTTCTGTAAGGGCTGGATGCGCACGCACAGTGTGTGCCAGGGACCGTGAGGAGCGTCCCGCCACGGGGGCGCCCGCCAAGGACGGTGACGGGGAAGGAGGAGCAGCTGAAGGATGTAACGTGGCAGAAGAGTGAATCGAGGGGCGCCGCGAGCGATGAGTGCCGCAGGAGGAATCGGGAGTTTGGGGATAAGCGCGCACCTTGCGGGGAACGCGCGTGACAGCTGGGCGTGCGTTCGGACAGGGCGCAGAGGAATGGGTGCGGGAGGAGGAAGGGAGAGATGAACGAGGAGGTGGAGGAGGAAGGTCAGAGGCAGGGAGAACAGGGGTGACGGGGACACATTGGGAAGCAGGAATCCCCTGAACCGTCACAGTTACCCCTTACTCAATTGCAATCATGTCTATTCACTTCCACCACCCAATAAATATACAAAATATGTAAATTAATATATTTGCCAGGGTAGCAGGTCCCGGTTTATTATAGAAATAACTATGCACTTATCACAAAAATCTGTTGTGGCAAAATGTGTCCGAAAATGTAAATACTCTCTCCAGTGCATGCAACAGTTCATTCAGAGATCCAAAGCATACCACTTATTAAAGAATTGTTTTATATATATACACACACACACACACAAATACATACACACATACATACATACATACATACATACATACATACATACATACATACATACATACATAGTCTTCAGATTACAGAAAAAGAGAATTACAAGAACATACAATTGCAGTTTCTTAAAAACAGGACAGTTTCTTAAAATAACAGGATAAAAATAAAACAAAAATCCCTGTACATTACGTTACCATACTGTATGTCAGGATTTCCCCCATAGAGGTCACTGGTGTTGAAATTTGAGAAATCACGTGTTTGGTCCAAAACATACCTCTGTGGAAATCTGATTTCAGAACTCCAGGGCAAGACCTATATACCATTCTTCTCCCATTGAAACAACATAAGCCCACCCCTGTCGTAAATCAGCTGCTAGGTTGACGGTTTTATGACAGAGTAAAAAAAAGGATTTGCCTCAATATATAAAACGCACAGATAACTTCCTTTCTCTAAATACTTGGATAAATGTGAGTCATATCAATAGATTCAGGTGATTATGATGGACGTAACAAGACTAATTATGACAGTCTTGCTCTTAAATTTGAGTGACAAATTGATATCTGTCCTTGGCACCTCTTACTCATGTTGTGTGTTGGTCTCATTGCATGCAACTCTTTGCCTCGATTACAGATAGATGTAACTTTGTGTGAACAGTAGATGATGTCAAGTGATATTCCTCCTTTTTACTAAAGTCCTCCAACTATGGCATAAACTGTGTATTGCCGCTCTTGAATGCACCAGTAATCATTCACAAGTGTTTCGTTTTCTTTGAGACTGACAGAATAGATTCTGGTTATCATTTATGGCCTTCTAAACATATGTCATTTTTAGTAGGCTATCTGTGATAGGCGCCCCCTCCCCCACAATTAAGCCATTTTTGAAGATCAGCACAGACCCAGAAAAAGTCTTGACCTGTCAAACCCAATGTCTTGTATTTTTTAAATAAAGCTGTAGCTACATTAACCCCTGCAGCACCAGATTGATTAAAAGACTTAATATCTCATTTTGTCATCATGACACTCACATTATGGGAGGTCTGAGGATCTCTGTTGTTAGGTAAACTGCTCATTACCTTATGATTTGCATATGTGCAAGCATAAAGTCTGTTCAAATTTTTGGATCTTTTATTTTTAAGGAAAATGCCAGGACATTGTTGCGTTTAGCACCTTTGGGGATATGCGTTACAGATATGGATACGTTTAATTGACATTAAAGTAACGTTAAAAAATAAAATAAAATTAGACCCTCCCTTATGAGCAGGGTTCGACAAATGCATTCGCCCGGTCGCCACGGGCATGTGCATTTTGGCCCCGGCGACTCCCTGTCTTCTCCGTCTTGCTCTTCAAATTCATGTTTTTCCCCTGCAGAGTAGTCAAAATGGCTGCGTGGCGTCATATGATGTCGCGTTGCCATGGCAACGGGACGTAACGTGTCGCCACAATTTTGACTACTGCTGCAGAGGAAAAACATGAATTTGAAAGGGACAAGACAGGAGCAGGCCAGGAGATGCTGTCAGGACCCCGCCACAGGTAAGTGTCATGGGGGAGGGGTGGGGAAGTGAGGGAGTGTTTTGGGGGGACGAGTGGGTTTTTGCCCAGTTTGTCGGGCCCTGCTTATGAGGATCTACCCCTTAGTCTAGTAAGACTAGATGATACCTGACCACTGTCATGGGTGCTAGACCAGATACCTGTGTTCTGGTCCTGACATTTGTCCACTTTGTCAATGTTTCCATAGGAGTCTATAAATCATGGCCATAAATGGTGTGCCTCTTGATTCTTTTGCAAAGTATCTTGGTCTTCTTTTTCGTGCTTCTGGTCTGGTCCTTCATCTTTGGTTCTGATTTAGGAAGTGATCTTTCTTCCGTAGCTACTTCTGGATATCGAACATCTCTGGTTCCAAAAATTCTCAGATAGCATGGACCTGTTAAAGTTATGCGCACAGGAGGAAAAGGATATTCCAGGTTGTTCAGTACTTTGTGTCCAAATGGGACTCCCCTCCAGGTATCCAGATCCATCCTTCACCTGGGGAGAAAATCAAGTCCAGTATGCATTTCTTGGCAGTGATATCTATATGTTCATATTTACCTGCCTTTCCTTTGTATAGTGATATGTACTGTGCTTGTAATTAATTTATTTGGCTTTTGTGACCTAGGATTCTGTGCAACAAGTTTCTACACTATAAGAATGGTATTGCTGAATTTCTTTAACATTTCAAAAAGACCTTCCATTCGGAATGTTTTTGCCATTACCGATCCTAAGTAAACATAACTAATAATAACTAATGCTAACTTTTAATCAAATCCAGCAACCCTTCAACAAACGTGTATATGGTCTGACCATGTTTGTTGTGGTAAAATACTAATTTTGAAAATGTCCTGCAATTATGTTTATACAGAAGCTACTGTAACCCACTGATCTTTTTTAATAGCAGCTTTTCTGAAAACCCTTGATCTTAATCGGCATAATACAAGAGATAACCAATTATCCCAATTACTGCTATTCACCTTGCAGATTTTACTGAACTCTCTCAGCAGGATGTGTGGGAACCTCGGAGGTACCATAACAACCCACAAAAGACAGGAGTTCATTCTCTCTCTCTCTCTCTCTCTCTCTCTCTCTCTCTCTCTCTCTCTCTCTCTTCTCTCTCTCTCTCTCTCTCTCTCTCTCTCATATATAGATATAGATATACTGATAGGGTTTAATATAATACAAAAATAACAAGATAGTGAAAACAAAATGAAGTCTGCAATATTGTGCAGAGCTGCACCAAAAAGTTATGGTATCTTAATAACAGGAGACAATTGTACTATGGGAATGTGACGGAGTAGCCTGTAGACGATGTCAGAGAAACACATACACATAGAACTTGTGCTTAAACAAGCCCTCAGCAGGGTTTATTTACAACACCAAGCAACATAAAGTATCAGGTACTGTCCCTTTAAGCGATAACAAAGCATAAAATCAAAGTCTACTCCATTTTGGAAACTTACTAGACTGACCAGTCCCTAACTATCTAACTGGCTGGATAGGCCAGTTCCCAGTCCCAAAAACATATAACAATCAGGGAGCAATAAATATGAAAGTCTTATCTGACTGTGCTGGTCCGGCGTATCCAGATGCAGGCGTTGCAGTCCTGCTGCTCCCAGGAATCTCTTCCCTATCTCTATGCAGGCTTCTCTGCTGTGTGGGGCTTTGAGTTCCCCACTGTTCCCAGGCAAATTCCTCTGGTGAACAAGCCTGTATCCCTGCAGGGTCGAGCACCATTATTGCTGGGTGTAAATCCCAGCTGGGTCACAGGCGAACCTTTGTGACCCTCCTCTCCTGCAGACCAGGAACCAGAAGTGTAACAGATTCGCCAACAGGGACGCTGGCAGGTGCTCACTTCCTGTCTTTTAAACCCTGTTTAATCAGGAGTTCATTCCATATACAGTACCTCCTAGCTCAGGTAGGAAACCTGACACCAATGTAGTTTCCTGCCTTGTAAATGGAGTTAACTCCTTCACTCCCTTACATGGAATAACAGGACAAGCTGCAAGGAACTGCAGTGCTACATGCAATAGCAATAAATAGGAAGGAACAAAGATAATAAACGGGGGAACAAAAATTGTGCAAAATACAAAACAAATAACAAGAATGTACCTAAATGTCACTAGAACTAGGAGCCAGAATGAAGCGGAATAGGGGGAAGACACAGCGCTAGGGAAAAAGAATAAAGTGACTCCTGACCTGTAAAACAGAATGTTTGACAAGCAAAGATCAAACAGGTTGGGTGGAGTTTTATAGCCAACTTAGGATAGCAGCTGGTCTCATTAATTATTCTACGGTAGTTCTAACTGGACAGTCAGAATCATACTCCTCTGTGTGCTTCTACAGGTTGGCGAGGGGTACTGCACGAAGGAATAAGCGGTCCATTCATCCTTTCCATAAATATTCTCTCATGTTTTATTTGGTAACCTGGAATCAATTCACTACTCTTTCCAGCATCTCTATCTCTATCTGTTTGCACGACCTTTGTTTCTAC